>NC_048426.1:813326-910174 GCF_013103735.1 Etheostoma cragini | reverse complement strand
GACAGGCTCCTGCTGGGTTGGTCATGAAGCAGTGGAGAAATCTTACCGTGATTAAGAGGTGTTAATGCATTCTAATGAACGCCTGCTCCTGGGGCTTTGTTGTTTTTTTCCCTTTCTGCGTCTGCCTGCTGATACAGTCTCGCTGAGACACATTAAGAGGGAAAGGCAGAGAAAGAAAGACTAATAGTGACCAGCAATGGAGCTGAATCAAACATTGCAACAGCTTTCAAGGCTGCAGTACATGGAGACTTCCCGGGAAATGAAGGTACAGTTGACATGACAATGTCAAAAGGCTGCAGCACAACACTCAGCACTCTGTGCTTCTGATATCTTCAACTCGTCTTTCACTCAGATTTGGCTCGCCTTTGTTTATTTAAAAAAAAAAGAAGGTAATTTTGATGCATAGCTGTGAGAATGTACATTAATAGCATTTCATTTTTTATTTATTTGTATTATTATTATTTTATTTTTTGTCTGTATGAACACACTAGCTGCTAGGAGGGGTATGCGAAGGGTGGTAATCTTGTTCCTGCTTACTAAAAAAGAAAAAATGAAGGAAAATGTACTGTTTGATGTATGTAACCTGTATTGTGATTCCTTCAATCAAAAAAAAAGAAAAAGATTTGTCTCGCCTAGGCCATTTCATCAGTGCAGATGCTTTTTCATTACTACACCTTGCATACAATTCTGAGAAATATCGTCAAGTGAAAACTTTCTATTTACACACGTTCAGAGAAATAGGAAGCAGTGATGGCACTGCAGCAGTGGAGGAAGCAGTACCAATTTCTGCTTTATGAGTAGTCTAGCCGACATCGCTAGCTTTCAGCACAACACGAGCGCATTGGAGCACTATGCAGCAAGACCATTTCCATCACCCTTATCTATATCAATTACAGTTATTCATTCATTTTGAGTAAATGCTAGGTTTGTAACACTCTACAAGCTGCCACGCTGTTTTCCTGAGCTTCTATGGACAATGACGCGAATGACATAACATATGGTCCGCCTTGTCTTATTACTAAACTACTGACGTGTAAACTGCATGTTCACGTAATGGCTTTGATGGATGTGTCTAATGGAAAGGTACAAAAAAAGAACCATTCTTTACATCCCATAGTGGTGTGTTCACTCAACAATACCCATTGGTATCTGAATCTTGTAGAGAAAACACAAGCAGCCCCAGCTGTCTGAATAGATTCGCTAGTAGTCTTGACTTGGTCTTGAACTCACTTTAGAGCCAATTGTTATTTAAAATCAACTCTATTTGCATTTCACGTTGGTGGCTGCTGTAATAAGCAGCCCATTTTTTCACATACTTTTAAATAGCTCATTGTGGGACTCTGTTCAGTTCATAACACTTCACCCCTCCTCCCCTTTGGCAGAATTACAGCAGAAATAAAAGCCTGTGGTGCAAGAACTGAAGGTCTGGACTAATGGCACTGTCTTGGCCGTCACACTGATTTTGTCCCATTTGCAAATTCTGTCCCTGCTGTGGAAAATATTGCCAAGCCATACTGCTACAAAACATTCTCCATGTATAACAACCTTTAAAGCCTGTGAAGCATCGCTTGTGAGCAGTGATATGAGATCTGAGTAGATTGAAACTCAGCATGTCTCATTTGATGTCCAAGCTTAGTGTTTTTAGGCGCGCGAGTTGATTGAATTCTATGCAAAGTGTAAACAATCAAATCTGTAGACTGAAAATGTTGCCTGACTCCTAATGCTTGCTGCACTGCCTTTTCAACTCTTTAGATCACATTATAAACAATTCAGAAGTACTTGTACCTGAGCAGGCAGCACCGAACCAAAAAAAGCTTTTTTTTTCTTCTTTTTTTTAAATATGCGTTTTAAGAAGTCATTTAAAAGAAGTCACTAATTCACCTAATTTATGTATACACATACATAAAGTAAGCTCATAAATTATGATGCTTGTTTGTTTTCATTAATCCAACCAACAAAATACAAAGTTAGCCTTCTGTCTGGACTAGCATGCAAGGGGTTACACTTTACAGATATAAAATATGATTGTATTGAAGTACTTTTTAAGTTGTTCATAGTATCAGAATAAATATAAATCTATTGAAATGTACCTACTTTCAGACAAACACATATAGGATTTAGAATTTGTCCACCATAATCATATCCGTAGCAGTGTAGCGGGGAATCTGACTGCATCACTATAGGGTAATTGAACCATTGCAATCTAAAATCTAAACCATTGGGAGGAATTCTTCTCATGAAGGTCAAATATTTTACAGTTTATTCTTGTTCAACTTTGGCTGCAAAGCCAGGAAACAAAAGCGGGGCACTTTGTGTTTCTATGACTCGTAAAGCTGCCTCAGAAGGCGCAGCTGCCCTTTCCATTGAAAATAATGGCCTCACTCTGTGGAATGTTGCACTGGGTTTGGCGTGAAAGCAGGGTTAGGTTTAGCACCACCTGCACAGCTACAGTACGACAATAAAATGCTCCGTACAACTACACAAATGAATGACGACGCGCTCTAAAGGGCCATTTTTCAAATTAAATAATAATTTTGTTGCACATTCTGTACTTTCACCTGCAATGAGAGTATTTTACATAGAATTTTATTTTAGCAAGGCTTGGATTTCACAAAAGAAACTGTTTTTAAGTATAGATTGTGTGTAAGCTTCAGACCGCTGGCTGAAATAATGGCCGCAGATCACGACAGATTTCTGCTTTGCACACGTAGCATGTGACATGTCATCAAGCCTTTCCAACAACAATGAGAAGCCTTTGAAGATGAAGCTGAATATGAGAAGCCTCCCCTGCGGTGGTACCAATGGACTGCAGCATCAGCTTCTGCTCTCATTGCAGACTCGAGCTGTAACCAGAAACTGGCAGAAAAAAAGGAGAAGCTGCCAAACGAGGCTGTCCCGTGTGCAGGAGTTTTTTAACACAGGCCTGTGGTGTAATTATGATTATATCTGGTCATCGCAGTGGGCAGGTGATGAGATGGACGTGTCTAGAAAGAAGTGTGAGGCATAGAGCACTAAAGACCCATATGCCCTTGGGAATTCAGGGCTGTTTTCATGATGTGTTTGCAGCGGCATATTTTTTAGATGCACAGCAAGGAAGCGTGGAAATGGATAAATCAATGAGGCCATCTGGGGAGAGGAAGTCAAGAAGAGAAATGGTTTAATGCTGACAGTCATTCAACAGTAGCCTCACAGACCTAATTATTCCATTCATTATCAAGATGCAAAAAGAGAGAGAGCCTTGTTATTTATATGACACGCATCAAATTATTTGAAGGAAGTTATAGGTCACGCCATGTTTGTGAGATCAGGTTTGAAATGTGATTTGGTAAAGGTTTCTAAAAATAAAAACAAAAATTGCAGGTTATTTTTTTCTATATTGATTTTTTTGCACTCACAGGTAGTACATTGCAACTTTTGTTTAACAAGTCCCCCACCTAACCACAACCAATCCCACAACAAAGTTTCTCTCTCAACATCTGTTACATTATAAGCGCTAAAAAGATAAGAAAAACAAAAAGCTAATTACCAGCATATGGCAGTATCACATGTAAAGCCATGATGTGGATAAATAACAATAAGCAAAAATAAATAAGAGTGGCACCTTAGCCATCACCCTCCAAGGCATGCCTAAAGGTTGCGTTATTTGTCAGTAAAGTAAATGATGCTCACATGCAGAAGACCAATCTACAAAAATGTCAAAGACTAAGTAGAGACGGCCACTGTGTGAAACTAAATAGCCTTGAACTGCAGCATGTCTAAATTAAGGCCCTAGTTGCCATGAGTATCACTGAATATCATCATTGTCATTGTTTGCCCTCTCCAGCTGAGTCAGTATCACACACACACACACACACCTCACTCTCGCTATTTCTCTCTCTCACACAGCGCAGTCTGATCCGAATGCATGATCACAACAATAAGCAAAAAAACGCCAGAATTTAAGTAGAATGAGACGTCTACTTGTAGCTATCCTTCTCCCAATATATCGGCGGGCCGATATTATCTGCTGATTTATGGCCTTTTCCCAAACTATAAGTATTGGCATTTGACAATGCCAACTAAATGATTCTGATAAATGAATATAAAAAAAGAAATGTTATGAGCGTTGACGTTGCATAGTCTGTCCACCAGAGGACGCTCTACAACGTCCCTGTTGGCAACATTCATTTCTTTTGTTTGTTGGTGTTTTTAGGACTTAAGTTTGTATTTTTATACATTTTATTTATCAGAACTTCAATATATTTTGATGTTCCTCTGTTCTGTTACAGACTAATTATCAAATTATTTTAGTGAGAATTCAAATAAGTACAAATAACATATGTTAGGGAAAGCTGTTTTGTCACGGGTTTCTGGATCATTTAAAAAATTATACATGTACAGTGTATATCAGCCATTATATCGGAATATCGGATTTTCATGTAACCAAATATTTGTATGGGAATCGGCCTTAAAAATCCTTTATCGGTCGGGCTCTAGTTGTTTGCAACCAATCCCAATTATCATGGGTGGTGCTAAGCTCTGGACGCAGCAATGATGTATCTGCAAACAGTCTGGTAAAGGAACTAGTGTTGGCATTTGGAGCCTGATTTACATTAGCTGATACTTAGTTAAACATCATTTGTTCTACCCAATGTCTCACTGTGTGTACTTCATCCACAGCAATCCCACCAATATTTTGTAAAAGTTTATTCGGAGGTGAATTCAGGCAGAAAAAAAAAGACGTGAAGCTTCATGTAAGGTGAAGAATGTGGAAGATATGTGTAGTTATTAACTTTATTGTGCATGTACTTTCATTTGGATCATCTAAATTATTGGTTTGAAGGAAAAAGAAAATACAACAATCCAAAAAATACTCTATTCCTTCAAAATACTAAGCTGAAGTACTGAGTTATTAACAGCAAAATGTACCAAAGGTGTCAAAAGTAAAAGTACTTCTTCTGCTGAAAGCAATGTCCCCTGTGATGGATTATCATAAATACCATTATTAGATTGTTAGTACTCTACATCAATGTGTATAGCTTGTTTCTGTTGTTACGACTTCATACAGTTGGATTAGTCCAATGGTTCCCAACCTTGGGCTCGGGCCCTCCAAATGGTCACAAGATAAATCAGAGTAGAGGGGTCGGGAGATGATAAAGTTTTGCTACATCATTTTCTATTCATTTTTGGACTTGGATCTTTTCTTTTTTTGCCCAAATTAACCAATCAGTGAATTTGCCTATTGCACGTTTTACTTATCTATATATTTATAGCTGGAGTTACTTTGCATAGTCATATTATTTATACGAAAAATTATGAACTTTATTGATCCAGTGGTGAAATTCAAAAGCTACCTGCCAAGTCATAGCCCGCTTCCGCTATTAGTTTTTCAAAAGTACTGTAAAGCATTACAATCCAGAGACAGTAATATTGTAATACATCTAGTAATACTCTCAAATGTCAGTAACTAGTAATCTATAATGTATTACATTTTGGAAGTAACTTGCCCAACACTGGCTGTCAATAGAAGTAAAGCTCTTTACATAAAATATAAACAAGTAAAGAAAAAAATACCTAAAAAGTCTCCATTGTACACTCCTTAAGTAAATGTACTTACTTACTTTCTAGAGGTAGTGAAACACAGCCTGACTGTGGTGGTGGCTTTGCTGCTCTGTCTGGTCTGACCAGTAGCTTCTGGTGGTTAATGCTAGCCAACATGAATTAGCCATTACTCTTTCACAAACATTGTGTCCTGCCTTATCTACTCTAACGCCCCGCTACGTCATGCCATGTCCTGCTACACCCTGCTATCTGTAAAGCCAACTCGTTAGGATTTTATACTATAAAGAAAAACTGAATTGACTCTTCTTTCTGGTAGTGTAAGGTTAAGCATAGGTTCAACATTATCCTGTAATTGTCTTTGGTTGTCACAATGTTCAGCAAAGGTGAGATAATAATGAAGTCATAAATAGGCTTGTTAAATCATTATTTTCCTACCCGGTTTAACAGCTTAATTTATGTCTTGTCTTGTGGCTTGTTTTTCTATATTGACCAGCAGCATTGTAACAGACTTGACAACAAACAGCAGTGAAGACAGTGAACTATGACAGCAGGCACGTCTCATTTATATGCAATCAAAGCCAACATAAAGCTACTGCCTTCAATGTACCTTCAAATTAAATTTCAGAACTCACTAATTCAACTTCTTTTTTAATTTGATCAAAAGCTTAATACAGGAGAATGACTAATGCAAATGCATTCAATACAAATCCAACCTCTGCTGGCACTAATCACTTTCCATATTATTTCTCCAGTGAAAGTTGATTGGGCATGCACGCTGCGCTCCAGCCGCTCGCTGCTTCATACGCACACAATCACATTCACAGCTGGGATCTCCCCAGCGTCACACTGGTGAACACCGAGCAGCTGCATCGGAGCAGTGTGGGGTTAAGGCCATGTCAACGCTAGTTGTTGAATTAGTCATTAACTTTCCTCCGGTTTGTCCAAGTTCCCTGCTGCTCCCGGAGTTTCTAACCATCAACTCTCTGGTCACGATCCTGTGCCTCAATGTTTTTATTCTCACATGATTTGTTATTTTTTACATAAACGTCTCAATATCAATAACTGAATAATAAAACCTTCAACCTAAGGGCCTTTACAGTTTGTAAGTGCTGCTTAAATTCTAAATTTTGTATGTATGAAAAGTAAGTCTGGTCTCCATGCTCTGTAAAAAGTGTGTAGAGAACGGAATTATGCATCTGACAGGTTGTATGGGATTACTGCAGTTGAGTGAATTCTGAAGGGCTGGATAAAAAGGGCTCACAAAAAGACAACAGCCCCATTCAGATATTCAACATTTTTTTTAGGCCCTTGACTTATTATAGATTTAGCAGCAAACAAAGGATTCTATTCCAGCATGTGTAGGGTGCATTTGCAATGCAGAAATAAAGACCATGATGCATTGAGTAAAGTAATGAATATGAAACAGATGCAGGAAAAAAGGCGGTACTGTAGTTAGAGTCAAGGATATTTTTTCCAACCTGACCCCTATTTTCTAATGATTGGTGTCTAAGTGAGTAATGTGAACAAGAATCTTTGAAATTGGTCCAGTATTGAGCGAAAAGGGTGCACCTGCAGCCCAGACTGGGCTGCAACGTAAGCTCCAGCAGGGGACCCCAAACTTTCCCTTTCCCGAGCCACATCAACCAGCTCCGACTGGGGCATCCCTAGGCATTCCCAGGCTAGGTTGGAAATAAAATCCCTCTACCTAGTCTTAGGGGAGGCCTCCTCCCAGCTGAACGTGCCTGGAACACCTCCCTAGGGAGGCGCCCAGGAGGGATCCTTACCAGATGCCCGAACCACCTCAACTGGCTCCTTGTGATGCAAAGGAGCAGCGGCTCTACTCCGAGCTCCTCACGGAGGACTGAGCTTCTCCTGAGGAAACCCATTTAGTCCACTTGTACCCTGGATCTCCAGCTTTCTTCATGACCATATGTGAGGGTAGGAATGAAAACTTACCGGTAGATCGAGAGCTTTGCCTTCTGGCTCAGCTCTCTTTTTGTCACAACAATGCGATAAATTAATGCCCCCATTTAGTATTTGAACTCCTTCACTTGGAGTAAGGACTCATTCCGTACCTTGAGTATGCACTCATAGGGCCCTACTTTAACAATCTGAAACTCAAGTATCAAACGCAAATAGCTTTGTGGGCTGATCTCTGGCGCTGTTGCTATTATACCAGCAGGATAGATGACTCTTGCGTTCAATGCAAATCTAAAATAGGTTGGTCGTAAGTAGCTACATTACTCATAGATGTGGTTAGGGCGTAACGTTCAAGAAACCAATCAGTGCGTTATTTCACATTTCCTTCAAAAGCAGACGCGCTTGTTACATGGCAGATTGCTATTATAATGGTGAATTTGCTAGGCGCACATTGTTCATCATGGGTGCACGCCAGAGCGGTTCACAGCTGAGGAGACTGACGTTTGCTGTTGATTTTTCTTTATCACAAAATCATCAGACATCTCCTTAAGTCCTCTAATAGTTCCTTATTTATATCATCAACACATCCACAATTCATGGAAATGTCTAAACCAAGGTCATATTTTTCCTTGTACTCTTATGTTGGTTTGCAAAAAAGGGAACCGCTGAGATGAGAGAAGCAGTGTATTTGCGGTGTGCACACTCTACATTATGGCATGCACCTAAAAAATACCATCTGAATAATGCGCCGCTGACTTTAGACTAGGTTTTTCCTGTCTGTGGCAGAATTGTTTTCTGAAACAGCAAAATACCACTAAGGAACGTTTGTGCCCGAACACGCCTGCTCTTTTTTGCTGAGCCTCCCCCAGGAGCCCAAGTTCATTCCCTAATTTACCGACTTGAGTCTGTGGAGGTGAGGTCCGCTATGCCTCGGGCGCGAAATAGGAATCATACACGAGTTGGTGTACAAAGTCAATTGCGCTGGGTGCAAGATAGGACCCTATGGGTTTCCTGACAAGAACCATGGTCTCAGATTTAGAGGGGCTGATCCTCATCCCAGCCGATCCAGTGTGTGCTTAAGGTCACAGGCCGATGCTGCCATCAGGACCACATCATCTGCATTGTAACCCTATGGGGCAATTGCGACTATCAACACCCACTAATAGTGCTGTTTCTGCCACTGACCGGCTCAGATTGTTATTATAAGTGTCTGACTACATCTTGTTCTGAAAATAGCAAGGTGACTTGTTGCCAGAAGACAGCAGTGTGGATCCAACTGAGAGAGTTAGAGAGGAGTACCAGGGAGACTCTGTTGGGGGTACAGAAAGCATAGCTTTGTGTTGTCTTAAAAGATTTTCAATTGCGCATCTCCGAATAGCCAGCCAAAGAGGAGAAGAAATGCAATACCGAAGCATCATTTTCTAAAGAGAAATGCTGTTCCATTCCAGGGTGGAGGTAAGCTAATATAAAGTCCTCATGTTGTTTAGTTGACCTGGCATCACTACTTACACACAACAGCAAAGCATAGAAAGATAATAGCAACTTGAACTCTAACTTTTCCACTTATAACAATCCGAGTCTGTCAGTGACAAAAACAGCACCTTTAGTGGACGTACGTGGACGGTTGCTATTGCCTATAGGATTACCTTGCAGCCCAGTTTGTGGCTGCCATTAACAGCATTTTAGCTCAACACTGGACCAATTTCAACGATTCTTTTTTCACTCAGACACGATTCTAGGAATAAAAATAGGGTCCAGGTTGAAAAATACCAGAATTCCCTTTTAAGAGGTGTTGGGTCAACAGTGTCCAGCAGCACTTTAGGAGGACAAAGATCCAAAACATACAGACAAGGCAGTCAAGAATCAAGAAGATTTGTAGCAGTTGTAGCATTAAATTCCATTTCGTTTGTAAGCTCCAATGGTGTTTGTGTTGTTGAGTCTGATTTACTGTTTCTCTGCGATCGATGGCTAGGTTGATTACAGTGTCAGTCCTGTATTGACACATACAGTAGGGGTAATTATGAGTGAAACTGTTTATATCGCTATCACATATCTGAAGTATACTAATAGCTGCAAAACAGTTTTTGTTTCGAGATCAATTTTGTGATGATTGTGAATCTTGGCTCACAGTGCAACAGGTGCAGCTGCTAATCACACAAAAAATAACTATCAAATATTCAGTCAGATGCCCTGGGCGATGGGTCTGGCTAACCGGCCGCAGCCCAACTACACTTTCTGAAGAGTGAGAGTAAAAAATCAGAAAAAAAGTGAAGATGGCTACAGTACGGGCCTGGCAGAGTATCAGCAACAAAGACACCAGATGTCCGCTGAGCTCGGGCAGTTACTGGCGGCAAAGCAGTTGCAACACATACTAAATATGAGAACTTTGGGTTTATATTACTCAAACAGCTTGTTTTTTTAAATTGGGGAACTATGTATTAAAATGGTTAACATTCCTAAGTATTTTTTACCGATTTCGATGTACACTCTTCATATTTAAGATGAATGCAGAACACTAAAGAAAATGTGATGCCGGCCTGCACTGTTTATCCCAGATATACAGTATGGAATGGCGTTTTCTGGATGTAGTTATCTGAAGCAGGGGGAACAAATTACTCTGAACTTAAAGGAATTTTTTGACTTTTTTCTTTCTTTTCTTTCTTTAAAGTAGGTTTGTATGAGGCGCTTCTCCATAGTCAGTGTATTAACTACAGTAGATACCGGTTAGCATGCCACCAGTTTGTAAAAGAAGACAGGACCGCACAGAAGCTGCTGTGAACAGGTTCAGCAGCAAAATCTACTTTAGTTCAAATTCGAGAATCTAGAATATCTTTTTGCCGCTTTACATTGCCGTCAGACAGCCCTTTCCTTTGGCACTCCTTTCCTCAAAGTATTCCCACGCCTGTATTACAACACAGATCAGTTGTTCAGGTTGGACGTTTTGTGTTCATGGAATAAAGAAATGCAAGAAGAACAAAAATTATGATTATGACAGCAACAACAAAATGCTGATGACTGTGAGACAAGAAAATACTTTTATGAGCCAGAGATATACAAAAGAAGAACCTCTGCCAAGGGAGACTGAATGGCCAGGAGGCATAGGGGAAACTTCTGTGGAGGAAAGGGCTGTCTGACGGTAAGGTAAAGCAGTGAAAATATTCTAAATATTGCATACACTTCAACTGGAACTTGTTAGGTGGGCTTTTAAACGCAAAACTCTATTTTGTTGCTGCCCCCGTCCACAATGGGACATGGCTTAGCTTCCATGCCCGACAGTCCTTCTGTCTGCTACTCCAAACTGGGGGGTGCTAACCGCCATCGACATACACCGACTATAGGTACCTCATACTACTAAAAATGTCACAATTATTTTGGTCAATATTACAATCACGATTATTTAACACAATTACTCTTTGACTTTTGGAAAGATGTTGCATTTATTGAACATAAAGCCGAGTGAAACAAACCAACTGTCATAGTCAGCGCTGTTGTTTCCTCCTGTGTTTCCCCTCCCTTTTGTTTGTCTGTTTGTGGGCGGCACCTTTGTTCTGGGTTTCTAGCTGAGTGACAACCATCATGGATCATTGTGGATCAATACCAATCAACAAACCGGGCAGTCTTTTCCAATGAACCACCCTGCATAAAGTCTCCTGGTTTCCGGAAATTCATTGCCACATTATTCCTATCCAGTGGTAGAGAACTACAGCCAACTTTATTCCAAGTCCAGTTCTTGCTCTCCTGTAATCAGACGGTTAGTTTTTGTCCTCAGCACTTCAAACACGCCGCCCAAAACCCCGGACCACTACTCAACTTCTAGCTCACCTGCCCGCCCCACGCTCCATCCTTTCTTCCGTAAAGGACTCCTTTATGTTGCGAATAAAATCCTCACCTTCATCATTCCACCATCTGTCTGTGGAGATCTGTATCCGTCTGTGAGTCCAACTACAACACGTAACATCAACAGTAAAAAGACTCTGAATTCCAATTGTTTTTTTTGATCGTTAGGAGCCAAAATAAAAATTTCTATCAAATATGATTAATTGCACAGCCCTGCCACATACAATCAACTTCTAAGAAGCTGAACTATCCCTTTAACACCACTTTCACTCTTTCTTGGCTTACACTTAAAAACAGCTCGTCAGTGTGTCTATATGAGGAAAGTGTGCCTTACACCTATGCTATCATTTTACACCACTGATGTAAAAGACAGCAGGTAAAATGAACATACTGTATGTTCTGTTCTCAAGCCACGCTAATGATGTTGAATTAAATGTGACGCAGCGATGTGCTTAACCAATGTAAAAGGTCATCCGCTTCACATTAAAGATGAAGATCTTTAGTCATGAAGCTCTCTGGGGTCGCTCAGCTATTAAGTTGTAAAATATAGCAAGTAGAGCAAAGATCACACGAAAAAAACTAAAAGGCAACGGATCTTGTGCTAATTGTTCTAAAAAACAGTCCAACAATATCAAAGGCCAGCATTTCTGGATCTCACCCAATTAATATACACCCCACATGCCATTATCTCTTTTAAAGAAGAAAAAAAAAACATTTGTAAGAGAACCACATCAGGAAAATAAGCCATGTTTTAGAGTTTGATCATGAGTGTGAAGTGTGCAGGAGCATGCAGTGCAAACAAAGGAAGCGGGCGAAAAAAGGAAGAATAGGAAAAAAAGATAGTAAATAATAAATATGTTGTACGGCAGTGGTTTTCAGCAGCACACTAATGGGCCCATCGAGGGAGAAGAAGTGTGGATGAGAAATGGTTTTGTGCTGACGTCCTCTCGACAGCAGCCTCACTGAGCTGATTATTCCATTCATTATAGAGACGAGAGAGAAAGAGCCTTGTTATCGGTGTCGCCGCACTGATCTCACCTATTTGTTTTTAAAATGAACTTTAGAACATAATCATACTGAATTACATGCACAGACGTGCTCACAAAATTGAAACCTTATGATAATGTGTCATAAATTTCATGGCAACATTTAAAATGTGTTTTTTTCCATTAGGTGTGATGCTCTGTAGGTCAACGGCATTAGGGCATGAAAGCTGAAAGTTATCCACACCAAGCAGCAGCAAACAATGCTGGAGCCAGCAAGAAAATGTGCTAAGAAGTAGTTCCTCTAAACGCCCAGTATAGGAATTACATCTAACGTTTGTGTCGACGGTTCCACACAGTTTATGTCCAATGCCAACCGTTAGTACTGTTGCAGGAAGTAGTAGGCCCCTACGAAAATGTAAGGGGGAAAGAGTTACATTTACTTATTCTGACGTGTCTCGGCTTTTAAAAATTAGTGTCAATCAAAAGGTACGGAGGTTTTACAGAGAAGTAGAGTATGTTTAAGGTGCCTTGATTGACAGGTGTTTTAGCCCATCACACCCAGCTAAAGAGGAATCCAAACAAATATAAATCCTGTCCCTTCACCTAAAGCTAACCAAGAGGGACATCCTTGTGCTTGGTGCCATAATTCAGCTTCTGTGTTTAAATCACTAAAATCTGCCAGACTTTATGCAAAATTCTCGTAGAGATAGCCCAAGTTTCCCGGAAGAAAACAGGCTGAATTCCAGGAGAATTTGCATAAAATTACTCACAAGACATCTAAAATATTTCAATTTGATGTAATGCTGCAGCCATAAAAAACAGAGTATCTTGGGTGTGACTACTTAACTCAATGTCAGCATTTTTTACTATAGCTTTGTTTAAGTGCTGTAACAAGCAGATACTTTTGGGCACTGTGCAAACATCTTTTTCTGGTTTAAAAAGAAGCATGAGGGGAATCCAAATGAAATCATGAGTTTATGAGATCAAGAAGACATGAAGAAAATTTACCCAGACACAGTTCATCAAGGATCTGTTTGCTGGATGATAACAACATGTACCCTCTAACATCCATTCAACTGAGTGCACTTAAGCACTGTTTACTGCTGCTGGTTTGTTTTACTTTGTCAAAAGAAGTGACCTGCACTGTATGAAAGGCATTCTTCTCACCTGTCCAACTGATCCAAACTGAAGGCACTTTAAGTAAATCATCCAAACATGCCTGAGGTGAACGTGGCTTGGGTTTGGGGTTCTTTTACCACCAATGCTTGAGCACCGCAGAAGATGAAAGCAACCACCAAATGGCAATTTAACAGCACTTGGTCATAGTCAGACTTGGAAAAATCATCATTTTACATTTTTGACATTTTGTGGTTCAAGTGTCATTGCAGCATATAATGCAGTTCTTATGGTGCCGTGAAGACGAAGGCTTCCTCTGACAATGTCAAAGCACATCTCAAGGCAGAGAAATGACAGCGTATAATATCAAGTCCACGTTGCTAATATGACACTCCCTTCTCTTCCTCCTGCTGCGCATGGAGCATTTAATTTGTAATGAAGCCCATGCCTCCCACACCTAACTGGATTATGGATTTTTGAACCGTGAACAGCACGAGTTCAAGGTGGCAGGATAGCCTAGCGTTCACAAGAATACCCCTGTAACTAAAAGATCACAGGTCAGATCCGCAGAAGACGGCATGCTACCCAAAGTGTCTGAGAACTACTAACTGTTCAATCACTCAAAAACATTTTGGTTAAGAGGCTTAGCGAAATGGCACAAATGCAGGACTAATGCAGACACTTGAGCTGCATGTCACCCAGAAGTGTTGGCCTTGGCTTATCATCAAATGTTGAAATAAAAGATGCTTTATTAGACATCTGGAATGTGTAACTAAATCTAATGTGCAGTTCAAATGAGATTTCACAGTCCTCTTTTTCTCCACTTGCAAAGACATCTTGGTCCTTGTTCTTCCCTAAGGAACTTGTTTTGGTGGAACATGTGCAACCTCGCTAAAGCACATACAATATTAAAGGAAGTTAACTGTTCACACAATACAGTAACTTGAGCTATTTAAATAAGCGAAGGATTTATGAGAACGGGCAACACACAGAGAGCCACAATTATCTTGGAAATGTACTTCTGACTGTTCCATCGCTAACAGATAGCAAGCAATCGGCATACACTGTTTCAACAACATCTACCTAACACGTGTAACCTTCTATTGTTTGTTCATCTATGTATATATCTGTGTGTAGGCGATCAATAGATATACTGTAGCTGCACAGCTAACAAGCTCTCCAGCAATCCAGCACTGCTGTGTTCAGCTGCATGCATGTTCAGGGCATTGGGAGAATATGATTTATTTCTCTCTCCTCCTATCGCCATGTGTACAGGAATAGGTGTCCAAGTGTGTCCTCGTTAGTAAAATATACTCCCAACCTCACCACCCCTGTCAACCCCAACTGAATGCTCTCCCAACCTCCAAAGGCACCCTTGAGAAGATGAGGTGGTCAGTTTCCCGTTTCATTTGCCTCTGGTCACGCAAGGCTGCGCGAGTGTCTCCGGCCATCTCCCTGCACTAAATCAAAGAAAGGGCGGAGCGGCCAGCCGTGGCGGTGACTCCCTTTTACTATCCTCTATAGGATCTCAGTCACTAAGAGAAGTGAAATGTATGGCCACTAAGACTTACAGATCCTTGCAGGGGTCACAGGAGCCGGCTCGCCTTGTGAATCATGCTCAGTCAGTGCCAGTCACTTCTCTCATTGCAGCATTGGATCGTTGAAAACCTCATTAGGCAGCGACGCTAGAGAGCTTAGTATTTATTCTGCTCAACCTCCTCTAGGTTTGTTATCAGGCTATGACAGTTTCCATTTGCAGGTGTTGGATACTGTTTCTGCTCTCCCCTCCCCCTTTCTCTTTTCCTCATTGCAAACACAGGAGTGTCAACCAGCCGCTGATTTGCAATTTCGTGCAACCCCAGCAAATGGCTGATGTTACAAAGAGCGAGCATTGCAGAAAAATCATTTTAAGAAGTGCCCTTAACCACAAAACAGACATGTCATGTGGGAGAGTTTCGGCATTTTGCATGAAAGCCATTCCACATTTTTAAAATGGCATCAGAAAGACTTTAATGCAAATCTGAGGTGCTGTCAGGTTACTGTGTGGTCGGGTATATCTCAGCCAGAGCGTGACTCAAACACTTTCCATGGTAGAAACTAAATTATCTGCGCAGCTCAGTAGGCAGCAGGAGGATGATATAAACCCTGTGTTATAATACAATCAACAAGTTGGCCAAAGACAGTTCATTTATGGAGATAAACAAACCAAGAGCCAATTCAGCCAATGACTAGATGCACAACCAGCTTGTAATCCTAGAAACGTCTGCAGCAGTAGAACCTTTAACCTGATTGAGAAAGAGCCAATCAAACATCAGTGCAAAACGCATGAGAAGATTACAAACATTCACTATTCACAGTGTTTTATTTTTGATTAAAACTGATGTCGCAACACTGCCTTCAGCACGTTTTACTAGTCACTGTGGACTTAGTCTCATATTGCCAGCCCTCCACAGTGCTGTGGCGTAAAGTCTGGCTCCTCCACATATACTGAACATTCCAGGATAAGAGGGTAAAAATGCTCTGGGTGATGGGTGACTTTTACGGTTTGTTGAAACTAACTAATCAATAACATAATTGGAGAAATGAATGTAAGAATAACTGTATGGCAAAGGTCTAGTACAATCACAGGTGTGTGCTCCCTAATCAGTTTCTGGCCAGGTGCTTTTTGGATGCTAATCATTAATGCAATGTGAAAAAAATATTAAAATACAGAAAATACTTAATTTGCCAGATAAATACTTTCTCTTGGGTTAAAAAAGGCAGTTGCGCTTCGGTAATGTAGATTCTTGGTTGCGTGCTAAACCCCAAATCCAATGGGCATGTTCCAGAGTGAAGAGTGAAGGTAGCACATCTCCCAAAAGGACAAAATACTTATGTAATCAGGCTCACATCACAATAAATCACGGCTGACGCATTTCGGCACAAAGCCTTCTTCAAAGCGTAATTAGGTTCCATTCAGTGTTATTCATACAAGGGGAGAGTCCCTACAGCTTGGGAGTTGGGGCCTAATTATTCAACAACCAATCAAATCATCCCATCCCATTGTTTAAAAACACACAAATAGGGAAAGCATAGGTAGTTCAAACACCATCACATACAATCTAACAAAAAGCTCTACAGCACACAATTGTGTCTTCTTCGCCGTGTACAGGCCAACTCAACTCAGGAATGTGGAGTTGTGCTGCCAGAGGTAGGGGTCACCTTCCCACTGAACAAAATCTATAAACTTATGTTACAGCAAAGTGCTTTGGTTAAAAGTATGTTTTGAGGATTTGATTATGTCGGCCAGTTATTAAGGCGCACAACCACACACACTGAGACCCACCTGTGGTGAAATTGGAGGTTGTTGTTTGTGTTGTGTGCGTCTACTGTACTCACGCGCACTCTTTGGGGTCATAAATATTCATTTAGCATCTATCAGCCTTTAGGGATTAATCCCAGTACGATAGAACACAAAGCTACACGACCGCCATGTTAAGTCCATTATATACTGTGCTGTAAAGTAGCGGGTATTGCCCACAGGAGACTAATGGCTTTTTGTCAAGGATCCCTGGAGGGCTGCAGCCCTTCACCTCCAGCAGCACAGCTTCCATTAACACAACGCAGGTTTAGTTCAAGAGCACATTTTCCAAAATGCATCTGCTTTAAAAGTAAAATGAGTGACATTAGTGAGACAAACAACCCACGCTTTCTGCTCTTTTATTTTTTTACAGAGAGCCACCTTCAAGACTGTGCTATTGGTTGGAATAAAAAGGCTTTTCTCTCTGTTGGGTTTTAATTGACATAGTTGACACGGTTGCTTTTTGTTACTAGACGATAAAGCTGTGAAATGTCACACAGCCACACGATTTTATATATATGTTTTTTAATGGATCTAAAAAATGTGTTGAAATAACATACGGAATTGGCAGTGTTGAAAAGACAAATTTTCCAACACGCTGTCTCGATACAAGGTTACATTTAATTCAGTGTCCTTGCTAAAGCACGAGTACAAACAGGCTCATCATTAAGCAGCTGGTTTCAAGTGAGTCACATTTACATTTCAATCTAGTTCATTAGGCACAGACACTGTAATCCACATCATGCTTTAAAAGAGACAGATCGCTGTTAACTGTACCACACACGTTTCTAAATAACAGCTTTAGTGTTCACACTCAGCTGCCAAACTACACAACATAACAATGCTGCAGTCAGGCCACAACGGTGGTAAGGCACCTTGGACAAGAAAGTGGAGACATATATGTTTTTTTTTTATAATCCGGAAAAAAAGTAAACATTCACAACAGTTACAAACAACACACTGGGTCATAGGAACGCATCCCAGGGCCCAAAATCACAGAGAGGAAAAACTGGAGGGAGAGAGACAAAACAACACATGCAGAAACAGACACACAGACAAGGGACCAATCTCACACGCAAACAAAAGAAAAGGCTACCGCACTGCCTTAAAGGACTCCGCAATGCTGTGCCAAGTGTCCAAAGTCTTCCCCGGGGCTCCACTCACACGAGCCATAGAAAGCTCCATGTTTGTAACATCCAAAAAATAAAAGGATCCATGAACAAACAGAAAAGTCATGAGGTTGTTTCCAACGGGTTGCAATCATCCTCTTAGCAGTTGTAAGTCCAGCAAACACAGCACGTTTTGGAGCTTTAGAGAGCTGGAAGGCTGACCGGTCATTCAGAATCAAACCATTGACAGTATCAGGCACAGTAACATTAATCAAGGTGCAAATTTTGGATGCAATATTGTTCCCGAAAGAGGAGAGCACTCCCAGAACATATGAAGAAATGTCTCTTGAGCTTTAATTGGGCAGAAAGGGCATAACGGGCTGTTAGTTATTTTCATGTGATGCATTTTCACGGTGGGAGATATGTCCTTTGTGCTGATGATTTGGATTAAGAGATCCCTCTGGAATGTTAGACCATACATTATGCCAGTTGAGATTGGAGCCTGGCCAATCACGTGTCCAGATCCTCTCAATAGGAAGGGCAGAGCGGCCAGATATCACCATGAAATGATAAACCCTGGATACTATACCACAGTTTTTAGGCTGCAAAGTAAATAACTTCTGAGTAGGATGGATGTGCAAAGGCCTCTGCCAAGGGACACCGTGGGCCTTGAGTGCCAACCTTAACTGAAGGTAAAAGAAAAAAGAGGAACGTGGCAGACTGAATGCATCTTGTAAGTCAGAGAAGGGCAACAAGCCTACCTCACCAAAAATGTCTTTAAGACAATGAACTCCCCTTTGTTCCCACTGTGGAGCTATTATCAGCCTCCCACCAATTAGGAGTGCTGTATTATTGAATATTAGGGAAAAGGTGTGCCATTTACAAGCTATATGGCAGTATTTTTCAGCTAATCCCCAAGTTTTGATAGGATGAGATAATGGGGCCAAAGCGTAGCTGGCACTGTCTGTTCAAAATATTGGTAAAAAGAACGTCATGGAGTGACCACGGCTCTGTCATAGCACTTTCTAACGTACGCCAGCAGATAGACACATCTGGACTAAACAAGGTGAGAAAGGGTCTTAACAGAAAGGACCAGAAATAATGTTTAAAGTTGGGAACTGAAAGGCCACCATCCTCTCTCCTCCTCTGTAGAGTGAATCTTAAGTTGCAGCCGCTTGCCTTTCCAGACAAATTCAGATACGGCTGATTGTAATTAACGCCAAAAGTCAGCAGGAGGGGAGAGAGGCCCTGGGTAAAACATTTTAACCACTGCTACAACAAGCTTGAATCGACATCAGGAGACCTATGCATTTTTCCATATCCTTCAAAACACTGTTCAGAGCAACAGAATAGTTATGTTTAATGATCTGGTTTAAGCAGGCTCCTGGCTCAGGCCTAAATATTTAAACTGCTTAACAATTGGGATGTCGGAAGAGATGGTTGAGTTGCGGGCATGATCATTTAAATGCAGACTTTGACAAGTTCATTTCAAAGCCTGGTAAGCTTCCATACTCCTTGCATAATGATAGGTGAAGAAGAGACTGAGAGGGGTTCTCTAAAAAGACCACAACATCGTCCGCAAATAATGAGGTGATGCTGTGTACTACGAATGCATGTTGGTGACACCATAGTTGATTGGCGAATGGCCTGAGCCGGCGGCTCTAGAGAAAGGACAAATAGTGCAGGACTTAAGGGGCAACCTTGGCAGGAAGATCTAGAGACCGGAAATAAAGAGGAGGAAGTGCGTCAGGTTAAGACTCGGGCTGAGGGATTAGAATACAAAGCTTTAATCATATTAATGAAAGTTTGACCAAAGCCCATCACCTCTAAGACTGACAATAAAAATGGCCGAAAAATTCTGTCAAAGGATTTAATTGCGTCGAGAGAGAAGTGACATTGGGGTCTTACCATCCTCCACCACATCAACAATGTGAAGAAGGCAACTGACATCAAGAAAATCAAGGCTGTGTTAACATCCCTTTAGAATTCACCCTTTTCAATAGAGAAGTTAATCATATCCAGATGGAAAGGGCCCAACTGTTCCCAAAAAGATGCATGAAATACAGGAGAAATCCCCTGAAAGCCCGGTGATTTTCCTTTTGACACAACTGGCCAGTTGTGGTTGCGCAAAGGACCCCTTTACGCTCAGATGATGCTATTGGAAGTAACAGCGATCAATTATTATCAATTGAATGAAATAATTAAGAAGATGTAAAAAGAAAATCTATCCTGAAAAAAGGATTTGTGTCTACCTGAGAAATAGGAATAGTCCCTACAGGTGGGATTAACTGAACGCCAAATATCTATAAGCCCCAAGCTGCTGGCTCATGACTTCAGAGTGGCCTAATCCTAGTCGCTAATGGCCTTGGTGTTCAACTAATCAATATTTAGGTCCCACACAGCATTGAAATCTGCACCAACAATAAAAGAACAATCCGTTAACTCCAGCATTTGATTGGTGACCGTATTGTAGATATTGCCCGAGACTAGGCCCGTAAGCAGACACAAATGATTTTTTTCTGGCACCAAATTTAGTTGGAGATCACAATCCTGCCTGTATCATCTGACCAAGAGGACATCACTTTAAGTGGGGGATTCCGTTTGACATCAACGGCCACGCCTTTTGTTTTTGAGCTTGCTGATGAGGTTTTAATTGTGTGATAGAATCTATTGGCTAAACGGCTGACCTCGACCTGCAGTAAATGAGTCTCCTGTAATAATGCAATGTCAACATTTCTCTTTTTAAGTAAGGCCAGAGTGCTGGCTCATTTATGAGGACCATTCAGTCCACCACAATTCCAAACTAAAAATGAAAAAGCTGCGTTCTAAATGAAAGTACATGTGGATATTGCTACTGCCTTTCATTTTACTAATCCTAAAAATAGTGCAATGACATTTAAGTCCCTCAACACTAAAAACATGTAAAATACATAACAACTGTCGAGACATTGAAACAGATGGGAAAGAAGGGGAGGGAAACATAGACAGAGAGGCTAACATATAAAGTAGGTCCTTTATCAAGATTGGCTACGGGGCAACACCTTAAGCTGCCCATTAATCTATTAGAATTAATCTAATTTTTTTAAACAGTGGTTTGTAACATTTAAAAAAAAAAGACATACCGTTTTCAGTTTCATTCAGTTATTGTATTGTTTTGTCTGTTGTAGATTACTGTCTTATAAAGTCTTGTTTTTGTTCTGGAGCAACACATGAAGTCAGAACACACCACCATTTCCCTCTCTTCAAGAGCAGCATTTTCCGCCAGCCACCAGCACTAAGAACCCGGCCCCAGCAGGGTCCAATCTATCCGCTACTTTACCTCCTACCTCTGTCAGTACCTCTCGGCCTTTATTGTGCTGGCTGCCGTCTCGCAATTAAAACCCAATTTAACAACCCAAATGAAAAAAAATTAAAAATCGAGGGTGCGGATGATGCAGCAAGCAACTGATATCTCTCATGGATCTGGCCGCCTGCCGTGTAGGACGGGTCGAAGCCAAAGAGTCAAGAGAGAGAGCACCATTATTTCAATATTCTGTTTAAATACAGATCATACTTTAACTTTTGTAGTTATAGCATATGTTGTACACCAGCTAAACATTTCCCCAAAAAAATCCACAATCTGAATTATAGCTTCAAACCAGATGTCATTGTTTTTCAAACCACCCATATGTCATTTTGAAAAGATACTCTTCATTTATTTGACTGTCAATCTTTCTGTCAGTACTGCATGAATCAGCGTTATCTAAATGTCAACATTAAACAGAATCACATATTTTTCTGCTCTAGTGCAGACAATAACAAATTTTAGTATTTCTGAAGTTTTATTTCTGAGTGATTCCTCGCATAAAGACAAAACATCAAGCCACAAAGTCCATCATTTATAGGAGTGGGGAAAATAACTGATTCTTAAATGCATCGCGATTCTCTCTAGAACGATTCAATGCTCAATTCTGGGAAGTTAAGAATCAATTATTTAAAAAAAGTTACTCTCTCCAGACAAGTACAAATCAGAAAACAGAGTGAGAGAAAGACGACGGGGTAATGGACCACAACTTAGAGTTTAGGCAAGAGTGTAGAAAAAACCCCACAAAAATGGCCAAAACTTTTAGAAATAAACATTTTGTATACATGTACATCTAATAACACATACGTAAAATAATTAGGAAAAACACAAAGACTGTTGATCTCCTTTACATCCCAGTCCATCTGACCACCTCAGGTTTCATGTTCTCCCCCTTTAAACATGACTGAGCCTCTGACATCAGCATGTTTAAGGCTTAAGCATGGAATGACTAAGAAATAAAAACCTCAGTAGACAAAACATTTCATTACAACGTGTGTGTGAAAAATACTGTGTATGTCAAAATCTAACAAACTCAGATTTATATGTATATTTGTTTAAATCACGCATGGATTTTTTTTATAAAAGCGTTTTGTGAGGCAAGGTCATCACTTTGCAACTAGCTGGTAAATAGAACACTGTAATTTCTCCTTATTTGCTACTATGAGTCATTTTGTTAGAAAATATGTCCTTTCCGACATGGAGAGAAGCTTTAAAGTGCAAAGAAGCTGAGACAGGGTGACGTGTCAGTTTCCTTCCCTTTACATACAGACCAACAACAGTAGATGATTTCTTATTTGCTTATGTCCACCTGTTTCTCACTACCAACTCAAAAGGAGATGATCTTTTAGTTTTGTTTATGGTCCATCCTTTTTAAATTTGTGCATCTGCAATTAAACCAATTGGAAAGGTGTCCCTGAGTGTAATTATTTCACCTAACTAATTAACAAAGCATCAGAATTACAGCTAAGTGAATAGTCCTCTGTATTTCTGAATTGACTGTTTTGAATACATCACAGGTAACATCGTTCATCTTCCCTCGACATCCAGACAAAAACAAGGTCTGCTTTTATATCTTGAAATGTGTGTCGTACTTTATTGTGTAAATTTGTTTCATGTCCTTCTTTACATGTCATCTTGCTGATGCTTTTATCCAACACTTATAATGGATGTATCAGAGGTCGCCTCTGGACCAACTATGGGTTAGGTGTCTTGCTCAGGGACACATTGGTTGATGTATAGCAGTGGGAACTGAACCAAGATCTCCCACTCCAAAGGCATATCCACAGATCCATCGCCACCCAATCTGTGCCATCTCTGAACAAACTTGTACTCAAAGCACTGTGGAAATGTTTTTTTACTAAAAGACTTCATCATCATCACCACCTGGGCAACAGACATGGATCTCTAAAGGATAAAGCTTTCATTAAGAGAAAACCTTCACTGTGAGTATTCATTTTTCAGAGAAGTATAGAGTAAAAATGAGGTCTACATAAAACCATTGTTCTGACAGCACGTCAATGATTAGATTTCAAAATGCATTTAGAACACGGTTCATATCGAAATATATAGAAATATACAGTATGTCATCGAAATGATATTCAAATAAGGGTTATTTCCAATCTACACATGCCAAAAAGTCTTAAAAACATCTTTGGCTCATTTTCTGCCAATCAATAAAACAAGCTTACTGGGCTTTTTTAAATGTAGGGACAATAATTAAAACAATAAATGAAATGGTTTTTATACATATTTAACATCGGAAAGACGCTAACCAGACCGCCCTCAACCAGAAAATGAATGTATACTGCGGGTCAATTGTGCAAGAAGCTCATAACGACAATTATTTACGTGTGCTGTTACAACTCGTGGCCGCAGTAATTAGGTATGTAATCAGCTTTGTGTCACGCGTGAAAGTCAAAGGTCACCTTTTAAATCAACCAAAGTTTAACAGACCTTAGTTTGTGACGTAGTGATGTCCGTGACGCAGTTACGTCCTTTGTATGGTAGTTGTACATGACTCATTATTAGTATTTCTGTTACCTGAACTCAACTAATTCCATTTCAAAACGTTAACCACGTGTTTAAAGATGGCGGCCGTGATGTTAAATAGAACAGTTGCATTATTAAAACTAGCACCGTGGCCACGTGTTGAAAATGGCCACCGTGCATCATCCTTTCATAGGAAATCAACCTATTCTGTCGTTTAGGTATGAGGATATGTCGCGTTAAATAGGTAATGACTACGTCGCTTACCATTTTAGTTTAGCGTGTTAGCATGCTGACATTTACGAATAAGCAAATAATCTCAAGTACAGCTGAGCCTGAATGAAATGTTTGCAGGCATTCGTTGATCAATCAAAGTATGAGACGTTAATGGCAATTCATCCAGCAGTTGTCCAGACATTTCACTCTCTTGTCACTAAAACATCGCTGCTCGTGAACAACGGCCAAACTTTAGAAATACCTGGTTCCCACAGGATAATAAAAAATAAATAAAAAGTATCCACTACTACTGTAGCCTACTTCCTTGTTACATCAGCCGCTGGATTATGAGAGTAGTGCATACTGTACTGAATAGCAATTGTATTATAGCTTTAAGAACTTTAATAGGTATTGACAAAAAACATGGTTAGCTCGGTGCTCAGCCAACAATTACCTAACAAATTAGACTGGGTTTCTTAGCAGCACAGATGTTTGTTGTCTATTAAAAGCACAGATGACTCTTATTGGGAAAATGTCACAGAAATTGAGGGAAAGCCTCATTATCAGGTTGGTTTATTTGTTTTCAGCTTGCACCCATTTTATGAAAAAGCATTTTAGATGAGCCAAGGACTCTGCCATGGTTCTGTGGTCAGCAGAACGCAGTCCTTGGTATTGTCATGGGAAGCAGTGTATTTGGCCTTCATGCTCTGTGAAACTCTCTTCCCACCCCACCTGCATGGAACTTTCCTCTGCGAATTCACTAATGAGGCTGAGCCAGGAGTCAATCAGCTGTTAGGGCTCAAATGTGCTTCTAAGGGGTTTCAGGCAAATCTGTGCAGCCTGCCAATTCAACATTCTCACATCTTTGTGCACCCATCACCTCCTCTATTCACTTCAGTCAAGCTGTGGCAACCGTGGGTGGCGGAAATGTCCGTCAGGTTGTGTATGGTTATACAGAAGAGAGCACTCTTAAACGGAGCTTTCACAGATCTTGCACCATGTAAATTATTTTCTAAAATTCAAACTTCTTTTGAAGGTAAAACAACACAGAAATTAAATGACAAAGTGTGACTGCAACACAGTGAGCAGCTGAATTCTGACCTTAACACCTTAATTTAAACTCATTGCGCTAAAAACACACTGAACGTGGAAGCGTTCTTTTTGGCGTCCACGTTAGCCAATCTATTGTACCAGCTGCGATTAGGAGCCGTGCCGGCCCAGGCGCTGCAGTAAACACCTTTGGTCAATAATGACAGATTTGTCAAGCCAGGTAGGTAATCAAACAGGAAGGCCACAGATACTTTGATAGATAAAACATTTCAAAATAAAGCACCCATGTTTATGGTGATTTTGGCTGTCTTGACATCTCAGCTGTGTCTAGAGCGAGACATGCGATCAAGCGCCCGTTCAGGCACAATTCTATGCAACGCAGTGCTTCACTTCACGTGTGGTTTGTTTCCGGCCTCATTCTGTTGACGTTTCACAACGTTGTCATTAATTATTCTTTTCTAAAACACGACTGCGTTTCCAGCCTGCATTCATACAGAGCTCTGAAAGAAGCAGGGGGCTTTATGGAGACTATAATACGCCGCTGACACTCCCATTTCAATGGATCACCCTTCTACTTATAAACTGAGCTCCATTAAGTCCAATAAACTAAGTACTTTATGATCCATCATCACCCTCTTTCTATTTTTGGCCACTGCAGCCAAATAACTGAGCATCAGTCCAATAAAACTGTGCAAGGGAATCAGCAAGCAGAACAGCAGTTAATGTAGCTGTGTAATGTATGGAGGGGTCGCAGAGGACTCGGAAATGTCGTGGTGTTGATAGTAGTGTGGGGGAGAGAAAGGTGGCAGAATTTCTTTTGTTTTATATGAGAGGAATAATTCATATAGAGGGGAAAGAAATAATGTGTGACATCTGTTCCTGGTAGTGATTATTGTACTGTAGATATTTTCACCGCTGCCACTTCCACAGAGGAGTGGTGTCTGGCTCAAAACATATCTCAGAGACATAAGAATAACAGCCTTTGATTGATATTCTGGGTGTGATGGTGCTTACTGCCAAAATTGCAAGTCTAAACCAAAATGGTGTCTATTGAAATTCTGATTCAGGCTTGCCCTAGTTTTTCCTCATATACATTTATATTGTTTGGGGCGGGGCTTGGGAATGGGGACTTATCATAAAAAGATATCATCTTATAAACAAGTGTCTGCGAGGCAAGTACCTTTCTGTGTTCTTTGGTGCTATGATCTCTCTGGATGCTAAGAGAGACAGGCTATCTAGATAATTCTGCCCTGTAATCATCTTTATGTTCGCACTGCTGACAGCGGCATTACTGCTGAAGAGGTTCCACTACATGCCAAAGAAAAACCTATACATTTTCTGTAGAAACATGCAATAGTAAAATCAGTGTGATCATGCAGTAAAAATGACACTTTAGGTAATTCTCTACGCTAGCTTCATTGTGTTTGTGTGTTAGAGTGTGTGTGTGTGTTCGTTCAACATCAAGGAAAGTGGGTCCGGCTCAACACTGTGTTCACTACTTTAATTGCATATCTGCTCACATTTAATTTTAGTGATGTGATTTCGCAAAAGACGGCAAAATTAATTGAAGAGCTCAGCGGGCGGCGGTGCAAATCAAGCTTATGACTTCATTTCTTTAGATTGATTGTGACTCGTGATGTGCAGTGAACACATGATGGAGATGAAGAACATTACTTCATGTGCTTTTTGGTACAAAAAAAAAAAAAAAAGATGTTTTTTCAGATGTTACTGATTCATCCTGGATGTGATTATTACATGGTAAAACTGTGAGATATGACGTGTGCGAATATTCTCATAGGCTTTTATTTTGAGCCAATCAAACAACTAGCATCAACTGTATGTAGAACCACTCATGTTCAACCTGGTTTGGAGATGCATAAAGTAAAAACCAAGTCAACAGCATTGCTCTCTCCTAAAGGCAGCAATATACTAGAAATGAAATTGAGCATGCACAAAATTAAACTGCTGTTGAATTGGTTTCAAACACAGTGCTGCGAGCAAATATCCGTATACTCACTGCGACTTGACGTCTGTTCACTTAGGGACACTCCACGACTCCTTGCCAGATGGGTCTGCTTGCAAACCGCGACCTCAAGATAGAAGCAAAGAGACATAAGAGTTAGGCAAATAACAGTGAGTCAGACTGGGATATCTTGATTAGGGATCGACCGATACAGGATTTGTCCCGATGCCTGCATTTTTCCCGATACTACTTTTGCGCACTTATTTTACATTATCAAAATGTAAACCTTGCCACATTGGACTCGTTTCCGGAATCTGCTCTGCCATTTCTTTAAAAAATAATAAACAAAAACACAGATCAGTGTCACTTCTGCAATCATCTCACGTTCAAATCACCCAAATGATGTGTGCAATGTGCATCTTATGGGTGGGTGCACTGAATGTGTTAACTGTGCACGGGTAAAAGGCTTTCATCAACATCTACAACACAACCTTGATAATGTGTTGCTTGATGACATATTATAAGACAGATATAATCAGGTCCTCAGTAAATGTCCTTTGTCAACATATCTAAATAATTTAGGAAAACAATATACCGGAAAAGTAGCCATTGAAATAAAGGCCTTGATTTGTAATTTTAGACCGCCACGGTGCGGAGGGGCGGTGCATGGTCTGCAGGTGATATGCAGCGGCTCCAGCAACACAGAGCTGCCTGTGGACGCCTGTCTGGAAATAAACTATTGGCCAACGTAGCAGCAGTAAAAACGCAAATACTGGCCTGATATGTTTTTACACAAAACTACTACATGCACACAGATTTAAACTGACTGCACGTCATCATTTACTGATTTATGAATTGATGTGAGCAGAATTATTATGTTATAGTACAAGTGTTACAGTAGCCTTATCTGTACCAATATCCTAGAATTGAGATCCATTTGTTGTTACAAAAAAATGCAGCAGTAAAAATTATTAAAAATAATCTTTTGAGACTATAAATATTAACTACCATGAAATAATACAGCTTGCCTCATTGCTAATTTACTCTTGGTTGATTCATAAAGGTGAGTTCCTGGTGTAAAATATTCATCTCACTGTATGTGTTTTTGTGCAAAATATACACCCGGCCCCTGATAAAGTAGTGACTCAGTATCGATGAATAACATAATCAAACCCCAACTGAAACACTATGAGCATTTGTGCTACAGGCAGTTATGGGAACAAAACAAATAACTAAAGTTGATTTAGGTGGCATTCAGGCTGTCGAAGAAAGCGTGTAAGACCCAGACCGGCATTGTCACACATGGCACCGATTTCTGCAAATATGACCTCCACCTAGAAGCCCTTCCATTCCAACGACAGAATGCATTTTCATGTTGCGTAAGAGCTACATACAGAAGACTGGCAGGTCAAGGATAACATGTAGAAAAACAATGTGATTCTTTGTGCAATCTGAGAGAAAAGATGGGCCTGAAAGGGTCTTTAGTAAATATTGATCTTTATGTAACTGCATTCTGAGAAGCTGCAGCGTAGGAGGGATACTATATGGCTGCAAGAGGAACTGAACAATAAAGCATTTGAAAGTAATTGCCTGCAGCTTGTGCGTGCAACGCCGCAACCCTTCCTACCTCAAAACACAAATACACGTTTCCTCACCATCTGACTGTTTGCTAAAGCCCTTACCTAACAGTAGCTTAGCAAACATAGATAGGCACAGACTTAACAAAGTTAAGGGTAACATTAATGGCTCCATTCTGCTCTTAATTTGGTTTTGGGAAATTTACACTCCATCCAAACTTGATATCCAATATATCATTTTAAGAGACTATAATTGATGTGTTTTCAACGTCAAAAATAATGTGAAAGGGGTCACCTGTAGTGATAAACCTACGGAGATGATCATCCTCAAAGCCTTTTTTCTTGAAAAAATTGAAGATAGTTTATAGTGTAAAAAAAAAAAAAGAAAGTCAGCTGAAGATAGTGTTTTCAACCAACTGATGAAGCTAATTTTATATTAATAGTAAATATGTTTAGTTAATAGCACCTTTTACAGAACAAAGTCACAAAGTGCTTTACAAAAGAAAGAAATAAGACCATAAAACAGTAAAAAGAAACAAGCACTAAAACTGAATAAAACTGAAAAAGAAAAGAGGCCAGTTTAAATGAGTGAGTCTTCAGTTATATAAAAAAAGGGTCAACAGAGACCGCAGATTGTTAGTGTTAATGTTAATTATCTGCTAGAAATGAGAAGCTGCTTTTGTCTACCTGTCTAAAATTAAGGACCCATTGTTTCAAACATGACTATGAATTTTAAGTAGTAAATCTGCCAGTGCTATCATTGTTACATGCGTTGTCACATGTGCCATGTAAGAATGAAAGCGTGACACACATATCATTAATTACAGTGAGAGGGGGCTTGTCATGTTTGCCTGTTATGATGAGCAGGGTGTTGAGGAGTCTGGGCATTGGAGAAAAAGCTTATGGTGAGTCTTGAGATTCTTGCCCGAATGCTCGAATACTGTTTTCCAGATGGCAGTGGGATGTAAAGTCAGTGGGAGGGTTCCTAATGATCTTGGAGGCCCTGTTTGTGCAGCATTTGGAGTAGAGGTCATGGATGGAGGGAAGAGAGGCCCCTATGATGGACTCTACTGACTTTGTTATCCTCCGTAGGGACTTGTGGTCTGAGTTGTTGCAGTTCCTATACCAGAGAGTGATGCAGCTGTTCAGGAAACTATGTGGAGATGCTGTTGTGCCATCTTGGTCAGGCAGGTGCAGTTAGTTGCATTACCAGCTAAGTTCATCAGCAATGTGCACACCAAAAAAAATTGATGCTCCTGACTTGCTCCACACAGGATCTATTGGCGAGAAGGGGGAGGTGAGCAGCATGGGTCTTTCGGATATCAATTTTCATCTCTTTCGTCTTATCAATGTTGAGAGACATGTTATTTTGACACCAGTGGGGCAGCTGTTCCACCTGACCTCTGTATGCTGTCTTGTTATCATTGCTGATGACCCCCACCAGTGTTGTGTTGTCTGTAAACTTAATAATTTGATTCTTGGGTTGGGCAGTCTTGGGTTATTATTGTGACCAGCAGCGGGCTGAGCACACATCCCTGGGGGGCACCGGAAAACGCAGTGAAAGGGTCAAAGTTTGAGATAAAAACATGGGTGACACACAAAAACAAGTTCAGCTCTATTTTAATGTCCACAATGCCATAGTAAGAATTGTTAAACCTCTACTGTAATTTACAGGTTGGCGTGTAGCCACGCCCCCCTAGAGCATAAGCACAGCAGTCACATGGCAGAGCAATCAACTGACTGGAGCAAAGCAGCAGGCGGGTACAGAAATAATTTAAAAAACAATTCTGTCCTTACGGAGACTAAACAAACATCCCCGTCTATCGCAATCATTAAGGTGTCAGATACATTTAGCACTTAAGGTCATCCCGAGGCATGCCCGGACGCTCCGGCTTGACCCAATGGTCCAGGTAAATTCAATTGAAATGCCACAAAACTAAATTGTTCGTGAGCTGCCTCGTTGTGCCCGTCTCTCCCCACTCCTTCCCTCCTTCTTGATCACCCTGCCCACCGAATGCATTTGGAATTATGTGTGGCTGAAACTGACTAAATTGGTGTTGCAGGGCAGAAAACACACATTTACAAACAGAATACTTTCCAAGGAATGCTCATTTGTCCATTGGCACTTGCTGTAGGTGCTATATTTTAGAATACCAATAGATTTTGTAACAGCTCCCTGAACCAAAAACCTCACTCAACAATTAATTTACGGTGTAAAAACTGCTGCTACTCGATTGCTTTTATGACAGCAGGAAAATTGTATGTGGCTCAAAAAAGCTCACCATCTCACTTACCCTCCAACACCTTATTCAGTAGAAATGAGATGGGGCTACAGTGTAAAAAGCAGAGAAAACCATGTACAGCCGAATAAATCAATGTATCGTTCCGTATCTTTAGAGCTCACATCACTACCTTGGCTCATTGCAGATCACCTCTGGGAATTACCTAGATGTTGTAGGGACACACATGAAAAGGGAGTTTAGTGACGTCGCTTTTCAAATAGCAGACTCTTGGCCCCAATGAATAGATGAATGAAATAACCTATAAAGGGGTGGGATTACTACTAAGGATATTTGAAATACATTAGTTGAGGTTTGGATGATGAAATTAAAGCAAATCCATCTATCTCTCCATGTGTCAATTCAACCCGTTCACTGCATTCACACTGCTCGTAACCACATCACTCTCAAACTGTCCGAAGGCCACTTCGAGACGGATGATTGCTAGGTTCCTCAATGATTGGCAGGACAACCATCTACACTGCTACATGTCTGGCGGCTGTTGTAGCTGGCAGCAGATGGGTGATGTATTTTGATTGTGAAGACTAATGCAGACCTTCAAATTCCTTGTAGACAGGTGTGTATATAGGAAGGACATGTCCACTGTCCTTTTATTTGCAATAAACTTGATTGAGAAATGCAAAGTTTCAGTCCTTCATCAGGTTAAACAGAGGAATAAAGAATATTTCGTTCAAAAAATGTTACGATACTTCCAATTTCGTGACTTTGATACCGGTTTCTAAACAAAAGAACTCAATACCAATTTTATAGAACAAAAAGGAATAACAAATCTTGTTGACTTTATTTTTCAGCTGCTACTATGTGAGTCCTGTCTCCTTGGGTAACAGAGTTTTCCCCGCCTGCCTCTGCGGCGTGTAACCTTAAACAGTCAACCAGCAGCATTACTGGATCCTAGTAGAAGCATGCGGCATGCTTATTGGATCACTAATGCTCATAAGATTTACTCCTTAGGTATTGAATGTCCGATACTTGATACATTACAGGCAAGCCAGTTGGTCAGTGCCTAAAAAATATTGAATTTGGTACTCAGCCCTAAAGAACATGTGGCAACCACCCGGGCAACTGCCTACCTGCAAGAACGTTCCCCCCAAAATATCAAAGCGTTTTATAATAGCGGCTGCTGCCAAAGCCAGAGGGTTATTGTCAGTCCACTGTGTGGCAGAGCAAAATCTGGCACATGGGCACCAACAGTTTAAAAGCCCTCAAGTGCATAGCAACAGAAAAATCATGTTAATTTCTGCATTCTCTGCAGAATAATCAACATAAAACAACTCTGTAGTATAATCAATTTATGAGATGTACAGGATAATCCAAAACAAGCGCTGTGTTGGATTGCAGAATGCGTGAGCTGGAAAACAAAGATAATGTATACGTTACTGTGCCTGCTAATGTTTAGCATGTTGCCAAGGTTATTGAGGTTTCGTAGCAACTTTGAGGCAAGCATATCAATTCAGAACAGTGATTCAATTTCAAAGGATAATCCACAACAAGTTTGGGGGGGGGGGGGGGGGGGGGGGGGGGGGGGGGGGGAATTACCTTGCAGTAATCACAACATACAGTAGCAACTGATATGTTAACAAAAAATAATTGATAGAAACATCTTTGTAACCTGAAAAAAAAACATTATGTTGTGACTTTAACAATTAGCAAAGCTACCAGCTGAAAGTGTTCATTTACAATGCTGAGGAGACTGTGCGGTTGTCTGTAAAATGATTTACTCCAATCAGAACTTTAGAAGTATTCTCAATAGCCGTGTTTTTTTTCTTCCAGCCAACCAAAAAACGAGGATTCACCCAGACCATGCTACTGTGCAGTAGAGTACAGTGCATAGGGGAAATTGAACACAACATGAATTATTTAGTCAAAGGTCTGGGTTGGGAGCTCACGTTTAAATGAGTGCAGAGCAGGGCTTGGCAAAACTTCACTGCCTTTTAAAAGAATATCTGACCTCAAGTTCTCACACATTTTTAGATCTGAGATGTTCAGTACCTTCTGGAATGCACTGATTTTGTTATGAAGTGTTTTAGTCGAGTCTTGCGGTGTACCTGCCTCGCCTGCTTTAGTCTGTCAGCCTCCAGGGAACGGGTGTGAACTTGTTTCACTCTGCTGTGGGTTGCATGTGGAGGCGGAGAAAGCGATAGCAAGAAAAAAGAAAAGAGAACAATTGAAAGCGAGATTTCTTCTCACATTTTTTGTGGTTGCATTGCATCACCGTTTACTGGGGCTACAGTGGGAGCTGTAATTGGTGTCTGTGCTGCTTAAACAATGTACAATTATTTGAGATCATCAAAATGGTAGCTCTTGAAAGAAGCACCTGTGGTTTAATTCTGGCGGCATCAGAAAGTGGCTCAGCACTACAACTGTAGGTGGTGAGCTAACCGCTAACACTAGGGCGTAATATGCGATACCGATATTACGTGTGATAAATAAACAGATATTAGAGTACAACTCTCGCCAAAATGCAACCTAGGGTCTTTTTGCAAACGTACCCTAGGCAAACTTTCATTTAAAAGCATAATTAGGAAGGAAACACTACTTTTAAGATTTACCGTATTCTCATTTTGAGTCAAAAGGTTTTTTGAGGAGTGGCCTCCAGCTAGTAGCTCCCCCATGTTGGCTGAGTCCTGCAGCGGCCCGGTTCGAATCCGACCTGCGGCCCAGTGCTGTCTATCCACTGTCACTAATAAAAGGAAAATAATGACCTTCAAAAAAAAGGCCTTTTGAATGGGAGAGCTAGGGGCACTTTTACCGTTCACTCCCCGTTGGTACATTGTGGACGTATAACACACGATTGACTGTATTGAAGTTTGGGGAAGTGCTTGTAAAACATACACTCTTTCAGTTTTCATTTTAGAAAAAAAGGGCAGTAAGGAATCATCAGTAGAAGTGGAGATCAAGATTCATCCAATCCATAAATTACAGTATTCTGCAAATTATGTATAAAGCTCACAAGAGAAATCCATCCAGAGGTTTGAAAAGAGAGAAAGTCATTACAATTTCAACACAATAAAGCAGAAGGTGACAGACATCCGGCGGCACGGAGTAATCCCAGAAGTGGAACGTCGTGAATAAAGACTAGTTCTTTTGTGATTGGTAAGGAGGAGAGAGAAAAGGGAAGAGTTTTTATTTAATTATTTGTTTTTTCAATGCATGTTTTGGGACAGAGGGGCAGATTCTATAAGAGGAATCTTATTTCTGCTCTTCATTAAGGACTTGACATTTTGTGTTAATATTCAGTTGTTTGTTTGAAAACTAAAGTAAACGCAAAGAAATGCAAAAAACTGATAGCAGAGATTCCATTAAAAATGTATTTATCTCACAGAGAAATGTTTTTTAATGCTGGACCTTTTGTCTGTGGTGCCATATTGATAGAGGAATTCTTAATAATTCATAGGCCCCACAGTTGCAGTCAGGCCGTGGTGTTTTGAGTTGATGTGGAGGATTTAAACAAAGCTCCGACATATGCTAAAGATTTATTGAGTTGGCTGGAAATATTTTGGCATGACATGCCGTTATCAATGTTGGCCACAAGAGTAAAATGAAAAATATACAGTACAATAGATGTGCAATGTCTCATCCTCTGCAATGTCTTCCATACCTCTTTTCTTTCCCTCTTTTGTCCCTAAACACCATCTCATGAAGCAGAAATGCCATAAAAATTGTCTTAAAAACAGAAGCAGTATTCCCTGGGACTCTCTTCGAGGGTTGAGTGAAACGTCACCCAAATGAAGAATGGCAGCGATATCCAGCCAGAGGACAGCTTCCTCACTCTCCCTGATTTTCTGAGCTCAATAAATCAGCTCAAGGTTCCTCAGTGATCCTCTGTGTGGCAGCGGGTGGGGATTTATCAGTCTCAGATAAAGGCTCGGTCCTCGTCAACGTTGGCTTTCACCCTCGACGGGGAATTTATGACAACCGGTGGCATTGTGTGTGCAGCCTTCCTAGTTACACAACAGAGTGCAAAGGGCTGCACAACAAGACAATCCATTGTGTTCACACTATTAATTTCTACTCCCGAGGATGTCGCTCAGACACAGAACAAATGGTGCTGCACACATTCATTTGCAAACGTGTAACAGAACCTGCAGCAAAGGGACAACTGGTGTCAGCGTGCTGGCCAGCAGTTCACTCAAGTTTCTCAACGGTGCTATTCATAAAGCTTACAGCAGTCTTAACCACTTTACCAGTAAACATGTCGTAGGAGAAATGGTCCCGCTGCATTACGCAGTGGTCCTATGAATTTACCTAGTGCAAATGATCATTCACATTTTTCATAAATTTAAAAAAATTATTATTATTATGACTCATATCACAGTGTCATATCACCACTGTTATATTGCTATTACCACGTATTTCAAAAAACAAAATAGCTTTAACTGGTTTCCCGTCTGGAATTGCATTTTGAAATATCTTTTAATCTTTTGTTGGGGCTTGTAAAGTGAAAATTGAAAATTGAAATTCCGGCGCAAATTGAACCTAGGGGTTAATAATAGATGGGTATCAAGTCGGCGGTGCTTGAGCTATGTTAGTGGTTATTGGTTACATGGCGTTCATCTTTCAACTGGTCATGACGGTTTTCCCAAGATGGCGCCTGCCTGTATACCAAATGGTAACAAACTTTTTAATAAACTGTCTGTACAATTACAAAGTTCTCAATGCTTCAGTTTACATGTAGGGACCCTCATTATGCTCCCGTATTATGAGCCTTGTTAGTGGTAAAGAAATAGCAATTTCTTTTTACTTTCACACGCCCCAACGACTAGCTTTATAAGTTAATTAGGGTTTTTTGCTAAAACAGGTCGCATTTGATTAGTATGAAAACATATCCCAGAGAACGGTCGACTCGGTACACATGAGTTATTAACCCCTAGGTTTATTTTGGTATGAGATGAGATGCCTCTTCGTCATATCACAGGCTCTTAGATTCTTGAAAAGAAAGACGTTCCCTGCTCATTAGTGGATATCCTGAGGCACAGCTGTCTCAATGTTTTTTGCTTGTGAAGCTTTTGTTGTTGACCTCCGGGTGCTTTAGCCACCGCTCTCTTCTCATTCCGCCTCTCTGTCTCACGTACTGAGTTCATCCCTCGATTCCCTCTGTTGGCTTCTGGGCAGACAGTGGATCTTTTTGTATCCCCCATAAAAGGTCTGTTTATGGCCGTGCATATTGAACATTTATAGCTGTATCCTTATTTGGTATTGCTGGTTATAAAGACAGGGTGAATCCAGTAGCCACATTAACCACGTTGGTGGTTTGTGTCTTCAGGCTGCAGCCACATATTAGCTTCCTAGGTTTGATGTATTTTACCAACATGTGGCACAACCAATAATGTTACTGTATAAGGCCCCAGGGAGAAATAAACTCAATCTCCTAGGAACACCGAGCATTTCATACGGAACATGTGTCTCTCTCTCTTCTCTCAAAATGCTTCATTTTCCATCCTGCTCTCATTATTGTGACAGTGTTTTTTTTTAGCTGACTCAGGTTACTCTCTGCCTCATTGACTCAAATCTGCTGAGTCACTGGCCGCAGGACCTCGCACCGTGTCTCATGATCAAAGGGGCTTGACCATCAGCAAAACCGAAACTTTAGCCAACTCCAGCAGGCTGACAAAGCAGCGAGACGTGTTAAAACTCGTACTGACACTTCTGTGAGCGAGGATACATCAGGTGAGCTGTACGCATAAAAATGTGACTTGCTCATTTGATTTCAGACAAGGCTTTTGCCCCCCCCAATCCCTTTTTTGTGTGGATATGTCAACTCTCTCTATGTCACAGCCCCGGCCAGCTGAGGTTTTGCTTTGTACGCTGTTCTTTCTCTTAATTAACTTTAGTTTTTATATGACATGACAGGGCAGTCAAATTTCAACTCGAGTCTGACGTGAGCTCTCCGCAGTAAAATGAAATCTGCTTGCTCAACAGGTACAGCAGTCAACATAAAAATGTCTAAACATCCATATTAGGATATGACAAAAGGCTCTTGTTCACATGTAGCTGTGCCGTATGACATTAACCCTTCGCCTACATCTTCTATAGCAAGGTTCATACACCTTTTCCAAGGTCAAATGCAAGCACTTTAAGGTCCATTTTATAGCTTACAGCAGTGGCCTTACACCACCGTAAATTAAACAGGAAAACTTTCAACATTCTTAATATATCCAAGGTTTGATTAAATCTGAGACAGTAACAACAACCTGTAATTCCATTTTAACCCAGAAGACTATTTTGTCATATGCTGTTCATGTCTTTACTAAAATCAAAACTAATCAAAGGGCACAATGTTCTTACAAATCACGAGGGAGTGATTTGACTTTTTGGCTAACGTAATAGACGTGCTGTTGTTGATGCTGACTCAACTTTAGCATAGCCTACATTACATTTATTACAAATGTAACTTTATATTAAACTTGTGTTTAAACTTCACCTGGGGAAACGGACCTCACTTTCAGAGGCTCTGGGGCAGCTCAGGCGCTCCAGTCTTTGCCGGGATGCAGGGCGGCCACACGGCAGCAGACTCGCTGTGGCAGACCGTGGTAAAGTTGGTTTTATATTGGGTGTTGGCTATTAGACAGATTCAAAAATCTTTTATGGAGTTTGACCTTCTAATATAAAACCAACTTTACCACGGTCTGTCATAGCTCGTCCTTGCTCGCGCCGCAGAAAGCTACAGACAGTTTTTGGCGTGATTTATCATAATATTTTGAATGGGTTGCAAAAATCTAATTCAAGCATTTTTCAGCATTGTATCCAAAATTCAAGCACTTTTCAAACCTTGAAAACACAACATCTAAATTCAAGCATTTGAATCATCTTCACATGATCTGGGATTGCTCTCCTGTTGGTCAGCTCTGGAACAATACTAAATCCAAAATATCTGCCCTGGTTGATGATGCTGTACCTGTTACTGTCAGTCTTTTAAGTCTGAATGATCTGTCAGCCCTTTCTCATGAAGCAGAAATGCCATAAAAATTGTCTTAAAAACAGAAGCAGTATTCCCTCCAGCTGTCTAAAACTCTAAAACATGCATTTTTTTCTGGACTTACAACTGCTAACAGAATTATTGCAACTCATTGGAAATCACCTCATGACCTTTTCCTTTTTGGATGCCTTCTCGCATATATCTGTTGGTCCCTTTTGTCTTATGCCAGTCTCCCAGTCTGTGCCTCTTATTTGTTTGTGTGTTTGTCTGTGTCTGTTTCTGTGTGTCTTGTTTGGGAGCTGAAGACATTGTTCTTGCTGCATTGTTGTGTCTCCCTCCTCCCTGTATTGTGGATTGTGGAAAGGGTGCACTGTGCCTCCTTTGGTGTGTGCAGTGTACTATTCTGTATGATAAAAAACATCAGCCAACATAGGAGTAGATTGGCCAGTACTGTAGAGCTAAAGGTTTCTGCCCTGCCCCACTGTGTAGTTCATCTGGAGTAGCAGCAAGACGTGCCTGCTCAGTGTGGGTCAATCAGTGAACCGTCCTGATTTTCGCAGCCAGAGGTATAAAGTGAAAGAACACGCTACGGATTTTAACAGGTGTAGCAGTTATATTATTGCATAGCCCTTGGTTTAGCATGTTACCAAAAATTTGTATTAATGTGCAAAAAGAAGCCAAGAAAAGATGGAAAAATCTCAAAAATGCATCAAATAACAGATTAGATGGAAACAAAATCTAACTTTTGTGACAAGTTATACGAATGTCTAATCTGTAATTTGATGCCTTTTGGAGATTTTTTCCATCTTTTCTTGGCTTCTTTATGCACATTAGTACACATTTTTACCCGGGGTGCCCAAACTTATGAATCCCACTGTATACAATTCTGTAGGTTTCTTTTCCACATCCACCCATCTTTAGAGTATTGGATGATATCATTACAGAGCTTTAGTACACAATAAGTATCCTGAATTTCATCAGAGGTGCAAGTACCAAATTATTTTACAGGCTATAGAAATGCATTATGGAATAATGTGCTGAAACTATAACAAGTCTTAATCCGCATATCTTTTGATAATTAAATAACTGTTGAAGTCATTGGTTCCAGCTGACACTATGTTTGCTGATACTCTCCACTTTTTATCATTTCAAATAAAATGTATCTAAGTTTTGGGATGTTGGTTGGGAAAAACATGCAATTTAAAGATTTCACCTTGGGCTGTGGAAACTTCATTTGCATTTAAGTTATACTGTGAATTAAAAGGTTTATGTTGAGAGATGTGGTAGTGTGCCATCTCTTCTTTTCCTTCTCTGGGATTTGAACCAGCAACCTTCCAGCAAAAAAAAAACAAAACACACACAATGTTCTCACCTTCACGTAACTTGTGCCCTCATTAAAAGACCCACAGCTATTTGTAGCTCTGTTCATAGCCACTGTCAGCCACAGTAAATGGGAATATATTGGCCTGGGAATGATGAGGGCAAATAAAGGGGATAGAGAGGAGGGGGGGGAGGGGGGAGGTTGTGGTGATTGGAGGGGTGGCAACCTGACTCAGCGTAAGTGACACTCCTGGAAGTGGGTCAAAAGCACACACACCTCCACCCCAAACCACACAGACAGTCAGAGCCTATTAATATAAAGCCGTAAATGAGCAAAGCGCCATATGACTGGCAAATGATCAGTTTATGTAAATTAAAATAGAGTAATAATGGTAGGCCATACAGGTACAGCATTTGAGGCCAGTTTTGCCTTAAGTATCAACATTAGCTTAGTACGGGAGCACCCCAGCACATAATAATAATGATGATAAATGATTCTCCCCTGGTAGAGAGAAAAATACTCCTCCTCCGGCAATTCTTAAACAGGTAACAGACTCAGCTGTTAATCCATTAAATGTGAGGAAGAGATGCTTATACATATTCATGCATATTAATGCCCTGCTGCAACCCAACCTGACAGGGGAGCTTATTAAATTCTGCTTCTTTAAAACCACCATGACATTCAGGAGTCTAAATCCTGTCCTAACCTTGTTAGCTTGTGTAAATAACAACCATGTGGGGGAATCGCAACACTGGGCCCCTCGACACAAGCAGCCAAATGAAGATGTGTTTTGGCATTTTCACCCGGAACAGTCAAAACACAACAGGGAGGGTGTACTTATACGCATGAAGTTCAGCCAGTAAACACTAATACTTAAAGTACTGCCGGATCCTCTAAGCAGGGAAGTAAACCGCAAAATGCTGATGTAACTAGAGACAATCAGACTTTCAGTCCCGATACAATGCCTAGGCTTTGGATAAGGGCCAATACCGAGTACCGATCCAATATCAATGTATAAGCTGTATGCCTCATAGTGTGGAAGTGACTGGGATCATTATTTTATGTGAAGTCAAGACCGGGCTTGACTTAAAAGATAGATATAGATAGAAATTCACTGAATTATTAAAATAATAAACTAGTCTCCCAGAAACTTTGGAATTACAAGTCCAGTATATAATGTATAGAGTGTAGTTTTCAGATCTTCATCAGGGGGTCCGGGACCCCTAGGAGGTTCTCAGATTTACAGGGAACCCAGAAAGTTATTGGTAGTTTTTAACATAAATCCCACATATTATTATCAAACATAAATGAGCCTATTTGTGAAAAAAAAAAACATTATTGATAGGCTTACTATCCTATAGGTAAGGTAGTCACTAAGGTAGCCCTCCACAGAAACAGTAGATCAAGGATTCAGCCACATGTGTGTTTAACATTAAAACATGATTCATAAACAATGTTAACAATTATTAATTTAATAGCTTAGTACTAGAATTAAAACATATGTTGTATTTAGGCTAGAGGCCACTTTAGGAGAGCTTTATTTTTGGCCCAGTTTAATGTGCAATTTCATTATACAATATATCCAGTAGGGGTCCCTAATCTGTGTCGCTCTCAGTTAAGGAGTCCTTGGCTTAAAAAAAGGTGGCAGACCCCTGCATAAACATGGAATTGAATTGAATAGATCGGCCCCATATTGTCACCAATAGCCAATCTAGCTTTTTGAGTCAGTATCGGCCCGATATTTTATTTTATTTTATTTAACCTTTATTTAACCAGGAAATCCCTTGAGATTGAAATCTCTTTTCCAAGGGAGACCTGGTCAAGACAGCACACCAATTACAATATAAACAGAAATACAACAGACAAAATCCCACATAGAGGAAAGGAACAGGTCACATGTGGCAGTTACATTTTTGGATTACATGACATTTTAACATGGCCTTAAATTCATTTAATGGGACTAGATCATTTAGATGGAGCAAGTTTTGCAAATTATTCCAAGACCATGGAGCGAAGTAAGAGAAGGCTTTCTTCCCCAGCTCAGTAAAAACCCTTGGAACCTGGTAAAATCGCCACCTAGTGGAACTGGGAGGGAAATGGCTGAAATTCAGCTTGAGGAGATTACATAAACATGCCGGCAGTTTAGCTAACATGGCCTTATATAGAAAAATGTAAAAATGAAGTTGTCTACGTAGACTTAGTGACGGCCAGCCTACCACTTCATACAGCGGGCAATGATGAGTACGGGAATAAGAGTTAGTTAAGAAGCGCAGAGCACTATGGTACACAGAATCTAACAGGTGGAGAGTACTAGAGGCAGCATGCATGTAGACAACATCACCAAAGTCCAAAACACTTAAAAAAGTACCTTGCACAAGTGTTTTTCTGGCTGACATGTTAAAACAAGTTTTATTTCTAAAATAAAACCCCAGCCTTAGTTTCAGCTTTTTAACAAGCTTTTCAACATGAACTTTGAAAGAAAGTTTGTTGTCCAGCCAAAAACCTAAATACTTACATGATGAAACATTTTCAACTAAGTCTCCACTTAATGTGTTAACAGTTATATAATCTGGGGATTGGGAACGAGCCCTTGAAAACGTCATAAATCTGGTTTTCTTAGTATTTAGCACTAACTTAAGGCCATGTAGAGAAACTTGAAGCTGTTGATAGGCTAACTGAAGGTCTTTTAATTGACAGTTTCCTTACTTACTCTGAGCTTCCAAAATGTTTGCAAGAGTAGAGAGTTTGGATATTGACCTGTAATTGTGAAGATCTGAAAGGTCGCCACCCTTTAACAAAGAAAGCACATAGGCTGCTTTCCATATTTTAGGAATTGAATTTGTCTGCAGACTACAATTAAAAATGTATGCTATAAGCTTAGCTATAAATTCAGCTGCCACTTTTAATAAGAAAGGTTCTAGGTTGTCTGGCCCTGAAGATTTTTTTAGGGTCAATAGCTTTAAGAGCAATACAGACATCCTTTTTTAAAATGGGTCTAAAAACAAAGGTTTCTGGTGGTGTTTCAGAGCTAGAGTCGGAGCAATTATAACTTGATTTGGACTCATTGAGAATACAGCCAGCTGATACAAAGTGATTGTTAAAATGTCCAATTATGTCAATTCTGTTTTTAATTTCAACTGAATTTACAAAAACATGTTGAGGGAGATCTGCAGAAGAAGAATTGGAGTCAGACAGAGACTTAATTTGGTTCCAGAATTTAGCGGGGTTATTGAGGTTGTCATATACATTTTTTAGATAGTAATCTGATTTTGCTTTTCTGGTCATGCTTGTGCATTTATTTCTTAAAGTTCTGAAAGCAGTCCAGTCAGCAGTAGAATGTGTGGCTTGAGCTTTTCCCCATGCCACATTTCTTTCTCTGATCATATAACTTAACTCTTCAGTAAACCATGGGTTATTCCTCCCGCTAATCCTAAATTTCTTTACAGAAGCATGCTTATTACAGATAGCTGAAAAGGCATTGGGAAAATATTCCCAGGCATGTTCCACATCAGGTATCTGACAGACATTTTCCAAATTACAGTTGTACAGATCATGAATAAAAGCCTGTTTTTTTAAACATTTAAAACACCTTTTAAAAACCTAAAAAGGTTTATGTTCCAAACCAGTATCGGCTCGGTGCATCCCTATGCAAAAGTAATATGTAAAAAATGTTTTAAATTAAAATAATAGCTTTAAAATTAAACTACAAGCGGCACAAAGAGACAAGAAGTCATCAAAAAAGCGAATTAAAATCTGTTTCAAACTGGTTTAAAACTTTATAGAATCTCCTCTCTGTCCTGAAGCATAGGTGACTGAGTTTTCTTGGCAATCAAAGCTCCAAGGACCTGTATAAGTCACAGCTGCTCAAAATTAAATTCAAGACATCAAAGTGCAGTTTTGTGTAAACTATGTTATCAGGCAGCATACACAAAGGCCCCGATTCTGAACCTTAGAAACAGTATGAAAACACGCCTCGTAATGACGAGGCACTTCCTGGGAGCACTTCATAAATTATGCAAATCTGCAGACTAATAAAGCGCCGAGGCGTAATTAAGATAGTGTGAGGTCGAGAAGGACCAGCGGAGCTTCTTCACGCGTCTCTGAAGCAAATAAAGAAACCAGAGCTAAACTTGATTTCTCGTGAATCCTTTCAAGCGTTTGCCTTTTACAGTTGCTAGTGTTTATTAATTCATTCATTGATGGTTTGGAGTTTGGTCAGCGGGTTGAAAAAGTGCAAAGAAAGCTGCTGGCACATACAGAGGGGAGTAAAAAAAAGAGGCAAATAAATGTGTGCGTGGCAAGCTGGAGCGAGTGCTCCGAGCAAAAGGAACAAACAAGACTAATTCTTCTGCTCCACAAGGTCAAAAGGCTTTGCAGTGCCTGTAGGGGATCTTCAGATCGCAATGTAAACTGTGGATGAGGATCTGGCTAGTCCAGCATACTGCATTCTAGGATGGGAGAAAAAAAAATGCTCCGTTTATTGGCATTTCTTCAAACCAATCATTTAGTCTGGGGCTGCGCTAAGCACCGGACGGAGCCACGGTGCCTTTGCTAAATAGCCTCAGGAAGGAACTTGTTTTGGTGTAACATGTGTACATTTAAAAGTTGTTTTAATCGTGGAACAGAAAACGGACAGAAAAAACTCCCAATGGACCTTTAAGGGGGCTTTAAACATCTGCCTCGTTTGGTCCGGACCTTTGGACTTTTCAGTTTGATCCAAACCAAATTGACAGGGGTGAACCACAACGAACGGTCTGGACCAAATGGACAAAATTTGGTCCGACCAAAAGAGGTGGTCTTGATCTGGATCAAACTGAACCATGGTCCGGTTCGTTTGTAGTGTGAAAGCATTTTTTGGATGGTTGGGACTGTCGGACCAAATACAGGAAGCTCCGACAGCCTGTCATTGTGTTATGAGACTGGAGAAGCTCCTTTGAGGAATAGCTCAGTGCTTAGTGTGTAGCTACATGAGTGTGTCTGACGGTGAATGGGCTCAGAGCAGACAGCTGTCGGCTAACCGAGCAGAGAATACATCAGCAGTTTACTCGTTAAGTGGTAGGAAATGTACAGTGTAGGTTTCCGTACGTCTCTGAATAAATGCTGCTGCAAAAAAAGTTCCTTTGTCTCGCTTCTCAACATCTCAACAAAACAAAAACCGGCCGTAGCAGCACGAAGAGAGCAGCTGTCAGTTGAAAAAACTCAGACAGAGAGAGAGGATACGAGAGAACAGGGAAGCCCGTCTACAAACCAATCAATTAGAACTAGCTTGAGACGCAGCTCATGTCTGTGATGACAGCAGGGTGTAGTTTTGTCATGTATAGATCTTTATTGTGGTTGCAAACCAAAACTTACCGCATAAAATGCAAAACCATGAACCCTGGTCCGGACTTTCAGGTGTGAAAGTCCCCTAAAAATGTAAAATTCAAGACGTATCTGCAATGATGGTATCTACAAATGCCATAATAGTCCCACTGGTTTGAGAATCATTACGGGGTTTGACTGTTCATAATTTACAAACTACAACAGCATTTTGCAAGGGGGGCTTTTCTTTCATTACTCTTGTTAAACCACATTCAACATGAAAAGGATTTGTACAACTTCACAATAAAAAGGGAAATTAACTATTCAGTGGATTTTATGGCTGTTACGCTGCAATGAGCCAAAGTTTTAGTTGGCAAATTGACAGCAGAAGCATTACATCTAACCCAGGCCGTGTAAATTAACACTTCTCCGGACAATATATTGTTGTATACTATGACACCTTGCTGAGCATTGAATTAGCTACTCACCAAGCATCACCGACTCCATTAAGACATTCAGCTGCACAGAAATAGTCACGTCTTTGTTTATTGAGTCTCATAAACAAATACACTAAAAACTCATACTGTATGGCCAGAAAACAAAGGCATCCCTACCTCCAGGGCCCACTTGGAGTCAGCTTTATAGTGAATTACATCAAAGCTAACTGCAGAAACAGCCCGTCTCTGACAGCTAACTGGAGCAGCAACCTCTTAGCAAAAAAATCACCCGTGCAGAGTCTAAAAAGCGCTGACTTACAGTACATTTAACTGTTATTAAGAACAACAAGTTGACTAATAACACATACTATTTTACTGCATTATAGCCTGGGGGAGAAGCACACACACACACACACACACTCTCACACGCACAGCTAGGAGCTGCGTAGTGTTACACAAACATTGTTCTGTTAGCCTTTTTTTTCTGGCCAGACATTAAAGTTTTTGTTACAGAACATATCACAGGAATGGTTCATCAATTAACCTATCGAGACTGTCGAACTGGTCCCATTGACGAACTAAAGGAAAACACACCGATTCTACAGAGGTGGATTGCAGACACAGACATCAAAAACATGCCGAAAGAGCCATCTTGAAGAAGGCAATACATTGCAAAACAAGTTCCCTTTAAAAGACTTAGCAACCTTGGCATAAACCTTACGAACATATAGTCTAGAGCCGAGCTAGCAGATGTGCCAGTGCTTTGAGCTGTGGACACGTCAGGGAGCTAACATGCCCACAATAGGTGTGTTTCATCCATTTGTAAAGCACATTTTAAGAGAACTTTAAGAGAAAAAAATGAACTGTATTTGCTTCAACTAGTTTGAAGCAAATACACGTCTTGTCAGAAGTTTGTGCTATTGGCTACGCATTTTGTAACCCGCCAGTGAACAGAGAAGAAGTAGAAAAAACAAATCGCCTTGGCCGTCTAACCCCCTTTACTAGAGATAAATGGAGAAGATTCTAAAAGAATTTGGTTCCCCTGAACACGATTTTATTGTTCCTTCATGTGAAGACGCTGGCAGCGGAACCAGCATCCCCTTTACCTTTCAACAAAGGCAAAAACCATTTAAAGCAAGTGTAAAACCTTTCTGCGCAATTGAGAAAGTTTAATTGAGTTTTGCCATTTCCATAGTTCAAACTATAACATTACCCAATACATCCAGTCTTGTGCCGATCCCTGCTCTGACATGCAAAAGCCTTAACGTCACTGTTCATGTCCCAATTAGTTTAGAAAACTGTTGTTTATTTTAGGGAAACTCACAAAAGACCAAAAGACGCCAAAAGACTCAAACTGATCCGCAAGGCCAGTGACTTTGTTGGGGCGGATCTGGACTCTCTGTCGGGTGTGTCAGAGAGGAGGACGCTGTCCAAACTACACGCCATCTTGGACAATGTCTTGCACCCACTCCATGGATTGCTGCTCATTCACAGGAGCCATTTCAGTGACAGACTCATTCTCCCAAAATGCACCAGAGAGCCCCACAAGAACTCATTCCTGCCTGTGAAAAAATCCACACTTATATTTCTTTATTTCTATTTCTACTCTGATATTTATACTATTTGTGCAACTGTAACACAGAGTTTCCTTTTGGGGATCATTAAAGTATTTCTGATTCTGATTTATGACATAAACTCTCACCATTTTGGCTTACTTTAGTCTAACTGACTCAAGTGTCAGGTGTTTGTTTGTTGTGCTGCCAGTGTGTAGTTAATTCAAAATCAAAAGGTTAATAACGGTGGACAGTAAAGTTATGCTGTATTGCAGATGACAAGTGGGCTCGGCCCAGCCCTGCATATCCCTGCTGTGCAGACGAAGCCCTGTAGTGAAATATGAGCTTTTACTAGGAGCTGAGACAGTGTCCATCCATATATTTCCTTCCTTTGTGTCTAAATTGTACAGCAAAGTGATAGCTTGAGTCTTTGAAAATATACTCCTGGGGTATTACTTGGAGAATAAAAGAAAACGGTCATATATTGTAAAAGAGGGTGTTCGTATTAAACACTTTTTGTCAGGCGGATATATAGCCTACAGCTACAGGACTTCTTTCTGATTCTATAGAGAGTATGGACAGGGTTTGATTCCCAGTAGGATTATACTCACAAAGACATTCATTAAATTTTACTGTGACTTAACCGTATTGCCGTTTTTACCATGTTTGGTCATTAGCTTTGTGTCAGAAAGTGTTACTATCTCCATTTTCCGCCATTTTCAATTTGTAATTATCACTTTGACATGTTATCTTAAGAAGATTAACGTGGTTACTTGTAACATCTTCCAGTACTGCCTGTGCGACCGAGACGAGGATTCATGAAAACTGGCAAAGCCTGACTGTTCTCAGATACATTAGACACCTCATTAGGCACAAACAGCTGTGGGTCGCTCATACATTTATTACCAGTAAACAAGGACCTTTCACTTGAACTATTGTTTTAGAAAAATATTGTTATTGGATCAGACATGTGCTTCATCACTGCGGCAACCAGGCCAGCACTCAGCACAGTCAACAGGTTGGTAACAAAACTTCTTTGAGTGGAGCTTCACATATATGAGAGCTCAACACTTTGAATTAGGACAACTTCAGATGTAAAAACACACTAAAAAGAGTTATAGAAAGAGACTAAAGGGGTATATGTACACATCTAGATCAGTGTGTTAGGCCTGAGGAGTAGTAATGCTGTGGCTTGGATTATAACTTCATTGTCTGTGCATTTGGACCATGTTCAAAATAATGGCCAGAGTTACCGGGCCTGAAAAGTGAAGCCACTCCATAAGCACCTTAAACTTGCTGTCTAATTTCCAGCAGGGGGCAACTCCATTGGCTCTAAAAAGAAGCCCCACTGCATCAAAGTCTATAAAGAAATGACTCTACGTCCCACTTAATTCATTAACTTGGTAAACAATTTCATAAGTTTATGGCCTCAATCACTACTTTCAAGTCTTCTACAATACAGCATGAAGTTCATTTTGTTAAGTATGGTCCTATTTATTTTAGAATAGTTGATCCAGTGTGATGGTTATTAGTTGTGGTCGCATTTAGAGTGAAACAGACGTTAAAGCACTGTGGGGCATGGCTATCAGTACTTTAGTTTTTTAATCAAATCCACTCAAATCAAACCAAATTATATCTATAGCCTTGTTTTCTCATCATAATATAGACTCTTTATTTTTAACAGTGATTTGTAACAGTTTTGAAAGGCACAGACTAATGATATCGTCCTGCAGTTCCTGCACTTCTGTGTGTCGTTCTAGTTCTTTTAGACTTCGTTCTTTTAGTGAATATCTCCCCCTTTTGTAACGCACTTGTCTTTAGAGTGCTTAGCTTTTTTGTGTAAACAAAGCCTAAATTATCCTGATTTGATAAAAACCTTGACTCTCCAATAAGTCTGAAATAGGCATGAAGTATTAAAACCTATTTTTATCCAGGTCTATAACTCCAAAGAAAATTGTAACGCGTGCTACCTGCTTTGAGTTATTGTCGATAGTTGTGTGCTGCGAGAAAGTCTGCCAGCCTATTAGAAACCACATCTGCGGCACTGCTTCAGCTGTGCACTACTCCCACACGAAATCTGACTGTACTTTTTTGGAATTTTAAAGCCTTTGTTATCCTTTAAAACAACTAAAAGTTCCCACCTTCTGTGTAAACCTGAAAATTCCCAGGACACAGGTTCTGTGGTTTCCTTTAAAACAGCAGCAGGGTTCTCGTCATAAAGCAGCGTTTGTCCCCGGCCTCTGTTTGGATGCCACATAAAGGCCACTATGTGTTCCAAGACGCTGTGCAGAGCAGAGCGAAGATATAATAAAAATCAATCAGGTGTGACACACTCGTCAGTGGAATGCCCACGTAAGCATCCAGCAGCAGTCAGCTCCATTTCCACACAGAACATTAGTTCCAGAGACTTGTAAACAGAACAGAGGTGGTAAGAGGATGTCCATCAGCACACGAGACAACATTGTTTTGCAATTGAAAATAAATGAATTATTTGTGTGTATATTCTAAACTATGACTAGCAGATTATTTTTGACCTGCAGTCCTTTAATAGGTTGATAAAGATCATGACTATGAGATATACTTAAAGGACACAGGGAAAGAAAAAGTCATGTTCTTAGTATGTATATATCAAAGCTATTGTTTTATAGGTTTTTAAAGTTTTTTATTTACTGCCAGGGTTTCTACCACAAAGTCACAAAATGATTAACGGCAGGTAGATGGCGCTACGATAACCCATTCTGAAGGGTCACAGATTTCAGTCCAACACCGCAAAAGCCAGTGTTAGTGTATCCAGCCAAGGGTGGTAGGAGATTTCCTTCTAGCTATAGGCCTAATTGTATTTTAATTTTAGAAGTTATCTGTTGTAGTTATTGCCAATACTGGGGCAAGGCCCTCACAGAAAAGAATGAAATTAAACGAAGAACTACCAAAAGCTAAAAGTTTGGGCTTTCACAGAGCGATTTGGGGATTGTAAATTAAACGTCACTGAATTGGCCCGCAGTTATGTATAATACGTCTATTTTGTTAATAAAATACCTTTACAAAGCGTGATGTGGTTGTACATCAGAAACCAAAATAAAATTACGCCCCCTTTCATTTAGCCCAGACGTGTTATTCCTTTTAGTCTGCGTTTGTGTTGGCTTAATATTTTCTTTTCCCTTGTCCCCCTGTACTTGTGTAAAGCGTCCTTGGGTTTCATTAAATGCACTATATCAGTTATTATTACATTGGTTGCTACAACAATCTGTTAATGCTTTGGCTCATGACACAGTGACAGTGGCACCCGATTTAGCTTCCGAAACATCCAAAGTAGGCTAAATCCCTTGAAATGAAATGCTGCACTGGCAACTTATTCTCTAATGGTAAATGAATGATTTTCTGTCTGAGCTAAATATTCATTGCGACTATATGAACTCCCCTTAATGCTAACTCAGTGGGCAATACAGCACCGTAAAGAAAAGACCTTTAGGACAGTAGGTGTAGTAATTTTGTCCAAAGCGGCTGTTAGAATCAACACAAACTGAAAGTTAGATATGCCCATTTAAACTTTTAAACTTTCTTTCAGAGACTTGGAACTCCACAGCAGTCAGCTACCGCAGTGATGTCAAAACTGAAGGATGAAAAGTGTTGAGGATGCTGCCAGATGTGATGTGGGTGTATCTTTAAATGAGAATCTTAGATCACCAGATTGTGGTTTCATGTACACTGCAAAAGGCTGATGTCACTAACGAACTTTAATAGGAAGCTTAACAAGGCAGGTGTTCATGTAGAAGTGGACATTTTAGCATGATCATGGTCATACAATGGGAAGGGCAAGATGTTGAAAACGTTACGATACTAAACTATTTTGGAAATCTGACCCATAAGTCAAAATAGTAAGGGGGAAATTTGAGAAAACAGTGATGCCAAAGTTTAGTGGTTTCCAATACCACACCCTCGGACCAGAACCAGGCCCCCGAGAACTTGCCACCGCTGAGATAAAGCGATTTGATGCAGACACATTCGGTAACTTCCTTAACATCAGAGTCAAATCAGGCATGATATCCCAAATTCAACCCTGCGCCAAAAACAGAAGGTCACCAAAGTTACCAATATTTATTCTGAATAGCCATTTGATGTTAAGAATCATCAAGTATTTATGGCAAATGTCTTGTTACTTTGGCTCATATATATTTTGCCTTGGATCACAGTGTTGGACATCTGGACAACATCACCACCTTCAAGGCCAACCAGCAGGACTTACCTAAAAACCCTGATGATGATGCACCTGACACTACTTGACAAAGGAGGGGAGAGCATTAAGTTGACATATTGGATACATGTGTGTTTCAGTCTGGGGAGAATCTGAGATCTTGATGCTTTATCCTGCTGGACTATCACAGGAAGGTTAAGTAAAAGTAAGTCTACCCTTCAGTGCCTGACAGCTTAACTAATGCTATCTGATTTGTCTTGATACTGTGAACCGCACCCACCTGAGACCAAAAGATGGAGGAAATTTTCAAAATTATGTCACAATTGTATTTTTTTTTTTTATCGTTTTTTTCATTCCACTCCCATTACCTCTTAGACTGAGAAACTGCTGGGTCAACAATAATCATGGGATTGTAATAATAATAATAATAATAATAATAATAATAATTTGGAATGATGGTCCTTCAACATAGGACACAGCTCCTTCAACATCAACAACATCCTATAAATAGAATTGATTCCCCTCAAACATTTCCAAACCATATGTGTGAATAATCTGTGGAACTGCTTCGGGTGATAGTTGGAGATATAAAGGCAATTACACAGTAATAGATTCAATCTCAGGCCAAGAGAAACATAATTGGAGAGGGAGCTCTCGCCCAAGGGCCAAAATATTGTATATTGTGAGTGTGATTATAGACACTTGGCACAGTGTAATGCTGTTACTGTAGCAATTTAAAATCAGCACACGAATGGCTGACATTAACTAGAATGATTTAGATCATGGCTTTGATTGCGCCGTTACGTTTGTGTCAATTTCAAAACAGCCTATTTGCTTTCCTGCCCAGCCAGTTGACTATGATAAAAAGCAAATCAACACTATGGGGTTGTGTTTGTACCAAATGCAAATGTGATAGAGTGGATCCCCGAAAGGAAATGCAGTATTCAAAGTGAACAGCAATGGCTTTGGTACATGTTAAATTTACATGCCGAGCATTTGACTGATGCAGTTGTCCAGGGGCCTTTAACGATGGAACAAGATTCAGTTGTAAAATTGATATTACAAACAAGCAGTAAAGAAAAAGATTGAATGCTCAGCTGGGATAGCAGGGGTCTACATACAATGTTCTTGTCCCCGGAGAGATTTTATACAAGATAGCAGCAAGGTGACCAGCAGGTAAAGCAGGGATGTCCAGTGAAAGTGAGGACAGGATACGTAGAGACTGACAACACAGCAGCCATGTCAGGAGGTCATTCCTAAACTGGAGTGAGGGGGTTCAGGAGGGGAAGAGGTCAAGGCATGCTGGACTAATGAGACTGAAGCCACGAGGGAAAGGAAGATGAAAGTGCACCATGTGTTGCTGATGTATGAAACATGTCAAGACACTCGTGCTTGTTATTTTCTATATATACACTGTGAATTCTGACAGCAGGTTTGTTCTACTTGTGGTACCATTCAGTGTTGGTGTTTCTCGTCCATACTGGACATGTAGTAGGGCTGGGCCATTTGGCCCAAAAACCATATCTGTGTATTTTTTTGGCTGAATGGCAATACACACTATATATCTTGTCTTTTTTCCTACAAATGGCCTCTAAATGTTCAGTTATAAGTAAAGGTCGCATGTGAGATGTCAAAAGTTTTTTTTATTATCATCATCAAAATAAAATGCAAAGACAGGAGCCGTTTTCCAATGTCAAGGAAGGATCCTCCAAAGCAAGAATTTGAAGGGATGCTACGTCATCGACGTCCGTCGAAGGACCATTCCAATATTGAGGATTCTCCAAATTCCTCCAAGGACTGAGTGCTTCATTCAGAAAATGTCCCATAGACAGAGAAGGATGCATGTGTGTATCCTTCGCGGTCCCAAATCCTCCACAATCCTATGCGCAGGCCTTCGTCGTCTCGTTAAAGAAAATTAAATAGTGGCAGCTCATTAGCTGGCAGGGTTAACCTTGTTGTAGTTGCTGATCATATTTTGCATTTGAACTGAAAAATAAGCTAATGTTACATGTACGCAGTAAACTACAAGCTAATTTTAACTGCTACTGTAAGATAAATATAATTAAGAATAATTAATGCAATTCTCCTTGCCGGTAAGTGACAACAACAAACATGAACTCCCAGTTTTTAATTAATTGACATGAGATGAATAAGAGAAAAAGACTAGTGATTGCATATCAGAGTCGGTAACGTTACACACCAAAGCACATTACAGCCAAAGTTGCAGACCGAACATTCTCTTGCAAGCAGACTGACGCTGACTCACCTTCTCCATCTCAACAAAATAATTGAACAGCACAGTTAACAGTTCCACAACCATTTCATCCAGTGTTTTGAAATGCGTCGAAACAAATTCAATGACGCAAGCCCGCAATGACGTGCACTTGATAGCCTGTTCCATTGTACATGTTCTCCAAATGCTAAGGAGGACTCTGACCTGCCTCTGAAGGATCCTTCCTTGGAAGGACTAGTCCTACGGCTAGGGTTTCCTTCCCAGTTTGAAAATGTACAGCTGCAACACATGTAAACGAAACATGTGTCTAAAACAAATAGCCTATATTATATTGATACCTTGTCTGAGAATGCTCCTTCAACTGTTTTCAACAACAATAAGAAAGAGAGAAAGAGAGAGTGAGAGAGACAGAGAGACAGAGAGATAGATAAGGAGAGAGAGAAAGAAATAAAAAGAAAGAACGAGCGCGAGAACGAGAGAGTGTGTGTGATGGACTAAAGTGCATGATACAAAAACTTTCTGTGATCGATTGTTGCTAAACAGACGTCTGGTTTATAAGTGAAGTGTGTAAACTACACTGCCGACTGGATTCTCAGGCTCGGTTGACTCCCTATGAATGGGTCCAGCGTGGGTTACAAACGTCTCGTGTAGGCTACAAAATGACACGGTGCTGCATTTTTATGGAGTATGATAATCTGGTCACAGTTCACATGTGTCGCCAGCGACCAGCCGCTGTCTTACTCATAGAACTACTTATACAGCAACTACTGTTAGTCAGTGTTTTGCTTCGGAAACACAGAAACACTGACACAGTGGAAACACTGGTACAAATACAAGGTTTTCTCTCCTGCTTAACAAGATATATACTGAACAAGATATATACAAACAACGGTGCAAATGTGGTGCTGAGTCTTCCATGTTATAGGAGAGCCTGTGAGTGAGCGAGTGAGTGAGTGAGCGAGTGAGTCGGGACGGGACTGCATGGAGAGTGTGAGAGGAGAGATGCAGACACAGGCCCGGCTTTACAGAACAAATGGGTTGTGTAGTCTACATCAACGTTTCATTTCCAACCTGAAAGTGAATGGTGACGGATGTCCGTCACCGCACATGAGGGCACCGTTTTGTTGCCATGCTGACACCAGAAAGTTGATGCTCAGCTGATCTTGAGCTCACAGCCTCCTCTGGAAGCAGTCCATTCTGGACATTAGATCCAGATTGGTTTATAATTGCGACAGGATGAAATAAATGTGGGCATAATGAGTTCTACTATAAAAAAAGTATGACGTTGCAGCAATCCGGCATTTCAGTACCACTGAGTCTTTAAAGAGTTATTACTGCCCTCTGTGGTTGGAAACCGCTGACTGGGTCCACCTGTACATTACTGCAGCAAGGACAGAAGGTAAGCCACTGTAGATTATACTGTTTAAAGCTATGATGCATAGTTTCTGTCGCCCGCATGAGGAATTCTAAGTAATGACAACATCTCTGTTTGTGCACCCACATGACACAAGCCTTCTGCAATCGTCCACAGAATTCCTTCTGCAGATAAGAGAAAACAAAGATCTCATCCTTTTAGAAACACAAACAGATAACAAGGTGCACCGCAGCACAAGTTGACACCCTCTGATAGATTCTTCTTAAAAAAAAAAAAGTAAATCATACTTTCATGCTCTTGTTTTCCTGCAATGAAAAGAGCCAGCAGGCCACACAGTGTGTAACATCGCACATTGTGAGAAAGCAGCTGTGTGACAATCGGTGAGCACTTTACAGACAACACTGCCACAGGACCAGTCTAAACACTGCTGCAGGACACTTGTTTCCCAGAGTTCTCGGCAGCGCAGAGGGGACAGACATGACAGACTGCAGAGGAGGAGAAAGAGAACAGATGGATGTGCATCGTCCTTGTGTTTGAGCTTGTCTTTTCTCATGGCTATGCAGTACATCCAGGCATGTACAGCATGCACGCAGGCACGCGCACACACACACACAAACACAAACACAAACACACACACACACAAACACACACACAAAATTACAATTATTTTTAACGAGTGATTGCCCAGCAGCAAGACAGCTGGTCAAAATCCAAATAACCCGCTGAGAATCTCAATGTAATACTAAGCATGTTCAGATCAACTGTTACATCAAGGGCGCCTTGCTCTATTGTTGAAAAAAAGAAATAAACGCGGGTCAATCTATCTTTCGTTCATTTGGGGGGCTGTGTGTGTGTGTGTGTGTGTGTGTGTGTGTGTGTGTGTGTGTGGGGAAGCAGTATATGCAGTTAACTTGATTGGTAGTTGTAAAGCACCAGAATACTGTAGTGTAAAAGAGCATTCCCCTGTGAGAAAATTGCAGCCTTATGGCAGGCTCACAGTGGTAATAGAACGTTTTTTTATACTTACTGTTTTTATTATATAAAACATTTATATAAGTTTTACTTGCGGAGCCAGCATTATGATTCACAGGAGTTACATTAGTTACATTTGCAATAAAAATTGAGGCCAACACCTGCAAGTAATTAACTCCATAGCAACGTATTGAATTTAATGTTCAGTCTTGAAATCTAATTTTCCTAATTTAACTTTTTTTTAGCCATTGTTGGCTCCCCATCACAAGATAACTGGGAAATGTCCTATTTTTTTAGGTGTTAACTGTATTAAATGGTTAATGGTCTAATCTAAATCATGATTAAATGATTGATTAAAATTGCAGTGAGTCTGAAGGTGGCATGAAGCTTTGTAGAATTAAAGATTTCATTTCAACAATTCATTTTGAATGAATTCCATGTGTTAGGTATGGTGTTTTGTTCCCAACGGCAGCAACAGAGCGTCCTGAATCTGGCAAACCTCTAGCTGGCATCTTCTCTATATAAGGCCAGTGAGGCAAAACACCTTGACAGTGTGACATTTAAAAAAGTGTAAAATGCCCATTTTAATTTCCCAGAGGTCAATGTGACATATTGAAATCGCTTGTCTTGTCCAGCAAACAGCCTAAAACCCAAAGATGTACAGTTTACTATCATACGCTCAGTTGCCAGTTTATTAGGCACACCTAGCTTCAGTAAGACTAATGCAGTGCAATGCAACAGTCCTGCAATAAATCTAATTTCATGGAGATTATAATGTCAGTTTTTTTGTTTAAGGGAGGTGTTATTTCAACTTCATGATCATTTCGGAGGATATAGTTTGCGGTTCTGGTGAATTGTATTGCGTTGTACTGACAGGAAGGGCAGAGTATTGGTAGATGATACCTTTGAGGTATCGTAAAAGAAAGAACCATTTGTATGGTTTTGCTTGCAGCCAATCATTGCATCATTATCACTTTAAAGCCTCTGTGTACCCACAGAGGAGATTTCAGTTATTCAGGCTGATTAGACCTCTGTTGAGGTTGAAAATCCTTTCTCGCAATAAGAACGATAAAGATGTAATTTGTACTGCCCTAACAGGGGCAACAGACCTAGTGAGAGACTCCAGACGATGTCTGTAGGCCTACCCTTTAAGGGACATGGTATTGGTACTGGTATTTGTTAAATGATACCCAGCACTGCTGACAGGTGATTTCTCTAAAAAAAAAAAAAAAGAATGTGTATACAACAAAGAAATGGAAAAAGTAAAAATCTTACATTTCAGAATCTGAAACTAACTACATCAAATTTCCTTCAGCACAATTAAAATTTGGCTTTGACTGAACAATGAATTTATTATCAAAATAGTTGGCAATTATTTTCTGTTGATCGACTGATCCTAGAAGTGACTAATTGTTTCCGCTTTCTTCATTTTCTCCTCGTCTTGTTTAATCATTCATGCACCACTCCGACTTGTAAGTGCTGCACAACATTAATATTGTTTACGTTTACTGGTTGTTAAAGTTTTCAAGAAGTCATTTCCAGTTTCTTTGTTGAACTTCCAAGTTAAAGTATTCAAAAGAGAATTTACCGTGGAAAAATTGTTTCCAACAGCAGCAGCTGCTTTCTGTTGCGGTAGCAGTTGTTCACTGTACAGATTTAGTTGTTTTTACCCTATCTAGTATAGCTCACATGAGATTTTCTTGATAGTTCTACCACCAGACACGTATGGAGTGTCTTACTTCTACAATGAAGCGACTTTGTCTGAGGGCATTCCTGGAAATGTACTTGCCGTGGAAACATTGACGTTTGAACAAAATGACACAATGCCACTCAATACCAGATTAAGCAGCTTTTAAAGATGAATGTGTTTACAGTTAAGCTATTTCCATGCAGCCCGGAGGGGTCGTCCATCTGTCTGTCTAGATGGAGATAAATGCCCAGTGTAAACCAGAGAAAGGCGGGCTGCTGACTGATAAAGGCTGTGTTTGGGATGAAGCTCGGCTGTTAGTGTTTACTTCAATTGTCCTGTAATCACCAGTTTTCCGGGGGGAAGGAGAGGTATCCCATCGAGCTGCACCTGGACCCTGTTCCGGAGCGATTATACCGGTGGGGGAGGAGATTCCTGTCCCAAACAATGTCTGATCAAAACACACCGGGAAGTCACAGGAGGTCAGAGGACAGCGGCAGAGGTAAAAAGTAATTCAATGTTTATAGAGTACATATATTGACAGATGTATAGTGTAGATCAATGTGTGAGCATCTGTCAATAAAATAAAAGGCATAAATGTGTGGTTATGTATGTGTCAAAATAGAAGCAGAGAAAGATAGAAGTTGAAAGCATAATTGGGAGGTTCTACATGTTGCAATTTAACATCAATAAATCATTACAAAAATAATTGGAGGTGTCAGTATAATTACAGTAAACAAACCGGTCCATCCTGAGGTGAATTAGCAGCTTATAACAGCCTCAGCTTTACCTTGTGTGCACCATGGTTACGCTAGACAGGGAATGGCAGGGATTGTTTTACAGCAAATACATGGTGGGTGGGTGCAGTTCACAGCACAGACTTGGTTTCTAACTTTGGATCTAAAGATTTCTTCTTAGTAAAGCCAGAATGAAAAATGATTTGCAGTATTGAAATGGAACTTGTTGAAATTGTATTGAAATTGTGACAATTGAGCCCAGTTAACAGGTATTATATGTGTAGCGTTTAGGTTGTAAAAACACCTATGCTAGGGTGACAGGCATTTATTTAAAAAAACAAATGCTAGGAAAAGGTCTAAAGGTAACTTTCAGCGTTGGCTCTAGGGATAGATAGCTAGATGGATAGATAGGGATGTTAGTCTGTTGATGGACCATGTTGTTCCAAGCTGAAATAACTCAACAATTATTGGATGGTATACCGTGAATGGTGTAAAGACATTTATGGTGACCAGAGGACTCCAGTGACTCCTCAACCTTTCATATGGCGCCATCAGCAGGTGAAAGTTGCCATTGACTAGTCAGTGTGTTTTGAGGCAGTGTGAGAATCCCATACGTAACAGGAAACACCACTGCCTCTATCGCTGCCACAAGAAAGTTTCAAAACACCAAACAAGCACTACAGTGACCAGGAGTTTGTGTAACACCTGACAGTTTCTTGCAAAAACAAAGCAGTCACTCCGTCTCTCCTTCTCTGTGACATGAAGCTGCCTTTAAGTGCCTACGGAAATGTTAAGATGTAAATGATACTTGTGAAATATAAAGTCTACTTGTGCTACATTGAGAGGTTAAAGAACACAACAGGACGTCACACAAATGGGCTATTTCAGTGACACTCCCACCCCCGGCACAAGCCTGCGGCGAATCACTGGATGGCTTTCGTTGGTCTGAATGTGCGCTGAGACTGCAGCCATGCTGGCAGTTATGTGACACATCTTAGATTAACATATTAGCATTCTAACGTTTGATAGTTAAGACTTATCACAAAATACAGCTGAGGATGGTGGGGATGTCATTAACCAAAGTATTAGACCAATTAAAATGTTGACCTGATGATGGCACCAGAGGAAATGTCACCAAACTCCATGGGCTTTGTTGTCTGGCACAAATTACGTTTGAACAACATTTTATCCTAATTCATCTGATAGTTAACGGTAGTCGGATAGAAAGTGGAACATGTGGACCAACCAACCGACTCATCTTTAATTACACAGACACAAGTTACGTCTCCTGCATGGCAAAATTGGGATGTGACACATTTGATTAATTGAGTCTACAGGCTGAATCAGTACTCTGCTAAGTTTCTCACAAGGGAAAAGGGGCATTTGTGTGAAAGTTATTTGTTTCAGTATTATAGTTTTACATTTTAATTGAGAGCCAGTATATTCTAGAAATGGGGAGGCAGAGAGAGAAGAGAATGGAAGATTGATCAGAGACAGTGTTATGTTACATAGTGCATAGTAAAAAAGGAAAGGGGGGGGGGGGCAGAGAAATTGAAAAACCAACAGAGAGCAGGTATTTAAAGAGAAGGAATGGAGTGCGATGGAAGGCAACTGCAGTGCAAACAGACTAAGTACATAAGCCCACAGTATGCAAGGAGAGAGGAAAGAAAGGAAGAGGAGGAAAGGGGGGGGCGTAGAGAAAATAAATCGGAGAAATAACCTTTAACTATTGAAACCTATAGAGACTACACACATGCATATGTAACACATGTACACAGAATTTCAACACGTAGCTGTGTTTAGTTCCTATGTTGACACTCTAAGGAGTGCTTTGGACCATCTATAAACTACAACACCGAAAAGAGACACAAACATATTTTCTAAAATAAGCATATGCTTATCTTTTAAAACTAAGTGCCGTAGTAAAACTAGCAGGAGATAAGTTATATTTAAAGTCTATGTAAATTACCCGTAAACCACGCCCTCTTTGCCCCTCCCCTAAGGCCCCTCCTCCCTACGCCAAAACAGTGACAGAGTGTTAAAAACTGGCACTTAAAAGACACAGACATCAAGAAAAAAATGTAGATTGCCACTGAAAAACCCTATCATTAATGCAAACAAATGTCAAAGTGAAATAACATAATGGGATTTGGAAATTTTTACTTTTTGATGTTTGTGTTTTATATATCAGTTCAAAATTTTGCAACCTCTGTTTGCGCACTCAAAATCCTGGCGCCAGCGAGCTATATGTTATTTTGATGTAGCATGGTGCGCACAACCTCGGGTGCGGCTAGTATACCGGACGCTAAACCTCTGAGACAAGCAGACACAACAGTGGTGTCTATACCCTGATGACTGACTGACAGGTTGAGGATGTAAGGCATCTACATTTGAGCTCTGCTCAGGCAGTGCGCCTAAATTTCGTTGTCTGCGCCAGTATAATAACGATAAATAAAATCTAATTCCAGTGTGAAAGATAGGCCATGACTCTTCTGCTCACAGCATCACAGCTTCCAATCAGCTGTGATGCACAGATCAGAATTACGATCGGAGCAACAATACTACACCATGTCAGTTCTGAAATGATGAAAAAACAACAGGATAGTTGTATCATTGTGTTATGAGTCCTCAAACCTTTGCATAAAGGACTACAGTGAAAGGTTTTTAATATAAAAACCACCAGCCAACTGTCAGAATTGCATCTGATTTGATGGATAGGGTTGTCAAAAACAATAATTTATGGCTGGAGATGTAAGTGTCTGGGAAGCGTGTGTGAGGTGTGGGAGTGGCTGTTTATCCGCAACAGTTCATCTCTGACAGGTTACATTTTTCCCCTCAGTCCTCTGTTCCATCACTGTGTTCAGACCACCGTAGGACCCTGGTGCCTCTGTTTAAACATGAAACATGAAGCCAATTACCTCTGATGGCACCACTCTGACAACACCTGTCCTTCTAAAACTGAAGGAGGAACAGGATATGTGACATCCGCCAAGTCTATGGAAAGCTCATGTAATTGTGCTCCATTCAGTAGTACACCCAGGAGACACACTACAAAGGGTCCTTCGGAAGGGGCCAAGAGGTACTGAATGAGGAAAGAAGTAGGGCTGCTTTGGGTGCCCTCAAAGGAGGAGGAAAGAGGGAACTGTGGTATTGAACGCTCTGGTCAGACAAAAAGATAAAGGAAGAGAAAGAGTGTCAGAAAGAACATGAGATCCAAAGAGAATCTGTGAGTAGAGTACTGAAAACAAATGATTTCATAACCAAATATTGATGTTCTTAAGGATATACGTATATATATATACACGTATATATATAGATAGATAGATAGATAGATAGATATATATATCTATCACACACACACACACACACACACACGTATATCTATATATATTTTTTTAGAATTAATGGTTATGCAACTAAATATTAGTGCAGTGACTCAAAGTAAAGCAAACCCTTGAGAGATATCAGTTTATACAGTAAATATTTGAGTTTGTAAAGAAAAATGCAAATACTGCTTTTTTTTAACAGCCTAATATTCCTTTTTCTTCACTTTCTGTAAAGGTCTAACACAAACTTGATCAATTTTGGTCATGTTTTGATATGGAACTGAATGTGCAGTGTTCCCTATGCATTGATATTATGGAATTAAAAGCTATTCTAAGGATTTTGAGCCTTATTCACTTTTTTTAAAAACACTATTATTCTGAAGACAACTGCAAAGACATTCAGATCTCACAGGTCTTGCATTGGCCATCTGCACCGTACGTGGACTCCCACTGTATTTGTTTATGTCACTCAGCTCACCTAATTTGGTTCCATTCAATATTTTGCGAGCGTGAACTGAAGACATGGACGCTGTAAGGTCCTTCGAGCAGGCCAAGAGGTATGGAGAGTGAAGTGGAGGTGCACAGCAGAAAAGCCCAAAAAGATGAGGAAGGAAGAGAGAAACAAAGTAAGGAAGCATAGAAAATATGCAGAGTTCCTCTCCTGATGAAGCATGCTTCCTGCCACTCAACTTGTTTTTGATGAAAATTTAAAAAAATTACAAACAAAGCCCTGATTTTAAATGCATGGCTGAAGTGGTTGTTCTACTTGATTCATAAGTACTTAGACACTCATTGTATATAATATATAAAATGAATAAAAACGGCAACTGAAAAAGGGGCCAACTAATGACGAGTCAGGGAGATCATGGATAAAAGGGACTAAAATGAGTTTCTTCAACAGAATGGCTCGCCTTAAGGAAATCCAGAAAAAAGCTTTGAGGAAAAACAGCTGCTCTTTCACAATGAAAGGAGCTGGAAACGGTCCGGCCTCTGATCAGAATGCTTCTTGGAGAAATTCCAGGCATGTCCAACTGGGAGGACACCCCAGGGCAGACCCAGATCTCTCGGTAGGGATTTCATATTTCATGTGGCCAGGAAAAGGCCCAGGATCCTGCGGGAAGAGCTAGAGAATGTGGCTAGGGAGAAATGCATTGCAAACTTGCTAAAACCACAACCCAGAGAAGCAGCAGAGGAAGGGATAGATGCGTGTGGATGGACAGTTAGAAATGTGCAATTTCTTTCAGTAGCATACCTAACAAAAGGTGTTGCACATTCCCTTTGTATTTTATGAGAACAAACAGCCTTTAACGTCTTACCAGGATCGTCTTATTAGGTTTGACTCAATATATTCCAAGCGTGACCTGAATACACGGACGCTCAGGTGGAGGTGTCAAGCAGGGAGGCAAATAAAGTGGCACCACTGTTTGATTGTACAGAAATATAAGCTTCTAAATTTTGATAGCTTTGTTAAGTTTTTTCTTAAACTTTTTAAATGCGTAAATAGTCCAGCTCCCGCCATTTTGACAAAAACAAATACAAGGAGAGTGGTCACTAGGGGAGCAGTGGGTTGCAACTGCATTGAAGAGGGGCGCAAAGCTTTTTTTAGCCAGTCATGTTTTTCCGGGATAGGGACACATTTTTGGAACAATTTACCAACTGAGAACCAAACTAAAACCATTTAATAGAAAGGTGAACCGCTGAATCAGTTGTGTTGTTGTAATGTATTGTCTGTGCTAGATGCCTGGCTGTTTGCGCATGGCTGCCAGGGTTCATCCCGGGGTCTGGGTATGGGAGATGAACTTTTGGCGGCCCAGGCCCCTCACCATCGGGGTGGGTGTAGGTGAACAGGTGCGAGCAGCTGGGTGCTTGGGGTTTGAGCTGTTACGTGATGTGTTGGTTTGTGTACTGTGGTCTCAACTTTGTGAAATGTTGATGTAATAAAGTAGTATACAATGTATTTGTTGCATGACCGTGTAACTCACTATGTAGTTCTTTTAAAAATTATATTTGTATTTGTTTTTAGAAAGGCCTGACCAGGGACTGGGGTTAAAATTAGCCTGCTGGCTAGAAACCTTTTATGCAACACATCTACAGATATTGTTATGGCCTTGACTGTAAAATTGTGTATGTAATAATGTGCGCTGCACTGTCCCTGACAAATTGATAAAATAAAAAATGAAGACAAAGAAGAAAGTCAGCATTAATACTGGAAGGAAGACAACGAAATTAGAGAAAATATTCAGACTGCCTGTTCGCAACTATCCCGCTGGAAATGAACAATCACTAAATAGACATCTTGCTGTCATACTCAATGGTCCTGCATTCTCCTTTGCACTGCATAAAAGTTCACACTGCATTTGTTCACAATTCTCCTGGCACACAGTAATTGTGTTCGACTATCTGCGAGGGAGCACACAGGAGACCGACTCTTCAGGGTCCTTCAGAGAGAACCAGGAGCTTCTGAGCAAAGCCCAAAGTGTAACTGCTTTGGAGGGGGCAAATTAAGACAAGGAGGAAGGGAAGGGTTACTGTTGAAGGGAAAGAGCTGCAAACCATATAATTGCCTCGACCAGACAACGATAAAGGAGAACAGGAAAGGGTGTGAGACAGTGGTTAAAAAGCCAGGCCACATGGTCATTTGGCACATGGAATTTGTTGAGTGGAATTGCATTTGTAGAATATGTCAATAATGTTTTCTATGTTCCTTTGCACTGCATGTGAAGCCCCTCTGCATGTGCTGGTGTCACAGGCTTCATTTAATTAAGTTCCACTCGATACATCCTGCAAGTGACAGACTCCACTGGGTCCTTTGGAGGAGGCCAACTGGGATAACGGGAAGAAGGGGTACTGGCTTCCGAAAAGTAAAGGATTTTAGTTAGAGTCTGGGAAGCATATAATTGCCTCAGACAGACAGAAAGAAGGTAAAATGGGCAGAGAAGGCAAAAAAGACAGGGAGGACAGGGTGGAAGGACCAGAGGAGGGGGTATAAAGAGATAAAGAAGACAAAATTAAAGAATCAGAGATCTAGTGTATTCAGTCAATTTGGGAGGATAAGACAGAGAGAGGGATGACAACAGGCGAGGTGAAGACAACAGGAGGCAGACGAAGAAGCCAGTGAGCCAGTTCCATTACCTGGTCCTCTGTAACGGGAGGGGAAGCCAGGCTGGAACAAATGGACTGTAATTGCACACAATCTGTCTTCGGAGCTCAATCACTTTGCCCTGCGGGGGCCGTTGGTGAAACACTTCTCTTACACTAATCTAATAACCTTCTCCCTCACCTTGGTCCCCACGGAGACGGTACCTTTCACCTTCAACGCGGACGTTGCCCCGACGGAGAAGTGAGGCATTAACGCGTTCGTGGCCGTCATTAACCAGCCACATAATGAACCTCGCATATATTTGCATGCCATATAAATTACAGCGTGGAGTTGTTTGCTGACTCTGGAGTTCAACAGCAATTTTTTTTGAGACAGGCTTTTCAAGCAATCTTGTTGCTCTAATTGTTTGTTTTGTTTCATAATTAACCCGGTGAATAATGCACACTGCATATATTAACATACAATTTATCAATCAACGCCTTTTCTAACTGCACAGGGGAATCGTTTTCAGAGTCTGGAAATGTACTCCTACAGCATATCTTTCCACAAAGATGTGTATATAGTAATGCCTTTCAGGTGTCCGGTGTTTACTTATATGTATATATGGAGACTGTTTTGTAGCCAGTAGGCTAATCTTTTCTTTTTCTTTTTTTTTTTTACTCAATGCTTTGTCTGCAGGGGATGATAGGACTCTTAAATGTCAGTTTCATCATTATTGTCTGGCTGCAGATTCAAATTTCTTGAGAGCGGGATAACCCCCTTTCTGGAAATAATGACACTTCTACAGAGATTGCTCATGTGAAAGGGAAACTCATTAAAAAAAAGATTTTAAGTTCCAATGTATTTCAAGACATTCCCTCCCCAAAGGTTTGAGGGCAGTATACATTCTGGTTTTATTGGTTGATGAATTTTAAGCAAGTAGCTTGAAGATCTGTTTGAAAAACCTGGAGTAGCACTATTGTTTTGTGTTGCTTTTTGGGAAGTAAAAGCTGTATTTAGCTAATGAATTCACTGTATCTCATTTTGGAATTAGTTCTACATATATTCATGAATTAGTTTTGCAGTGGATCCTACTTTTCAAAAAACCCTCGGAACATTGCATTTAGCCTTTTAATGAATCTAAAATATCTTATTAAGACCTGTGTTTTGCCGTTTGTCTCATGTACTGAGATGGTAAATGAATGACATAATATACATCAATATTAAAATAAAACATGTACACCTATTGTCAAAACAAGAGACAATGATATATGTGGTGTTCTGCAGCTGTTAACTGGAAACTATTCATCTTTTTGATTTCTAGGTAATTTAATTTTTGTATCACTTATAAAGTGTACATGTAATATCAGCATTTTGTGCACATTTTAGTTGCTGCGACCTCCTGCTGTGCTTCACTGTCTGTCAAGTGCTAGGTGAGGGTGTGTGTGTGTATGTGTGTCTCTTGTTGACTGTCCAATCATGCATGCAAGTATGATTTACATTTGCCTGGCTGTGCCTGCATCTGTGTGTGTGTGTGTGTGTGTGTGTGTGTGTGTGTGTGTGTGTGTGTAAGATGAATGTGCCTTTCTAATGTTGGTTTGTGTGCGTGTCTAGTTTTATGTGTGAGAGACAGTCACATCCACAGTACAGTGTGTCTATATGTCTCCGTTTTTGTCTTTAAGTCTGTTGTCCGTTTTTCCCGTTCATGTCATTTCCCATCATCTACCTGGGGAAAAAGGTCTGAGGAGAGTCTCTTAGCACCGAGCACAGGTACTGGGAATATTAGGCGCAGTGAACCAGCGATGGCCACTCATGCGTGCTGACTACAGAGACAAACATACATAGCGCTCCAATAACAATGTTAGTTCCCCGATCTAGTGAAAACCCCTTGATGTTGTTTTCTTTGAGGGGCTGAACAGACCTGTCTCTTTGATTAAGGACCAAAGCGTTCTCTCCGCGTCAAACATGCACAGTTGTAGTGCTCGCATTGGAAGATTGTGTGGTTAAAGTCAGTAGAGACAGATTTATTGTTTTTTTTGGCTGTGCACTCTAGCACATCATATTTAAAGCGACAGTAACTATGGGGAACTAGAAGAGTTAACTTTCAGCTATGATTTCATTTGAACCCACATCCATAGGAGAGAGATTTTTTCTTGCTAAGGCCATTTGGTACGGTTAATTATGTATTGTTGGGTAATGTAAATTGAAGTAGATATTATTTAAAAAACAAGAACAGACATGGACGTGTGGCATTTGAAAGTCTACCCGTTATGATTAAAGCTATAATCCATAGTTTCTGTCGCCCCGAAGAGAAAGTCTAAGTAATTACAACAACACTGTCTGCACATCCACATGATTCAAGCATTCCCACCCCTCCTCCACACAGTTGCTAGTATTCAAAGATGACACAGATGATTGAAAAAATATGGACTCTTCAGAAGAGGTAATTATCTTGACTCAAGCTTCTGCGCGACAGTTGCCGGACGACAATCTTCTGAACATAGTCATACAGAGAAATACAGAGCATGATGTGGAGTTTTTTTTTTTTCGATTGCTAAACACCAGTGGTCACAACTGAAGCCACATGTGTAAAACTGTAACTACAGTCTGCACTACCAACAGTCACCTGAGCTAAACAGTTCACATCAGCTGCAGAACTCATTCCAAGCAACACAACTCTTAACACACGTCTCAAAACAGGCTCAGTGCAGCCAACACTATGAACAACCCTCACTGAGATAACACACACACACACACTGTCACTCAGAGCACACAGAGTAAAAACACTAGCATCACCCACCAATACACAAAATACTTTCCCATCTACAAAGTTTGAACACTTTGAGTGACTTCACTCTATGCAATAGTTTCTTTAAAGAAAAGATAAAGAGTTTATGTAATTGCAATTTTCACATAAAGTAAACAAGAAGGAATGAAAATCATTGCTTCATTATAGTATTTTGTCTCTAGTTATTTATGGAATTATTGGGGTGAATAAACGACAGTACAGATGTACGTAAAAAGTTTCCTAACAGTAACAAAGAATAGTGTGACTAATCGTGCCTCTCTGCAGCATCATGCAGCAAGTTTTCATCCTCACATTGGATGTCTGGATCATCTCTAAATACTAATCAATGTGTTCACATTGCTTTCACCTCCATTACTTTCTGAAAAAACAGGATGTACACAGTTTTAACTATAGTAAAGGTAGTGTTTTTCACCTTTTTATAGCTGTGTTTAAAGCTGTAATTAGCTTTGTATCAACTCGTTTAGCAATGGCTTGAATGTAAAGGACGTCCGATCATCTAAAGTTTGCACTAATGCTTTAATACAGGCTTTTCCCTACTATTATAAGGCTTAGACGCAGCACCCAAGCCGAAGGACTGTACAAACATTGTGAGACTTCTTTAGCAAGTTTTGACTTTAAGTTTTAAGCTTTAAGTGTTATTTATTGATCATCTGTTTTACAACATATGACAAAAAGATTTGGTAAAACTAGTGGTATAAAACAATTTGAAATTGAAAAAAAAAAAAAACATTTTCTTTAGAGAGGACCCCAAAGCTCACTTTCTTTTCATCCCACACTAATGATGGTATTCTTGAAAACTACAGGGCTGTGTGTGATGTGTTGCTGCTCCACTTTCATTGTTTTCATAATGTTAAGGACCGTGCTGTAGTGTATGTAAATTTTGGTGCGCTTATTAATGTTTTACTATTTACCACTGTGCTACATACTCCTTTTTAACAACATTCATTGAGGACAACCCTTCTCCAAATCACCACCACAAACGCCCACGTATACAAAACAATTGTGACTCTTGTTGCGTCTGAATATTCACTCATCATTGAGGGAACTGATATCTTTTCATCCAAGTATTTCCACATGGATTTGAGACATTTCTATCATCTTTCTCCCCGTAGGTGGGTTTGGATGAATCAGAGTGGCGGCACACGTCTCAGATGAAATGCTGATTAGAATCCCTAATCTGCAATAAGGAATATTCATGCATCTGTGTAAGTGATCTTAGGAGCAAAGCAGAGCTGATGTTGTAGGTACAAATGAATAGCGAGAGCAATTGTTTCTGCTGTTTCTGGTAGAAATGTACTCATTAGAATTCAGCAAGATGCCGAGTACAGATGCCCGAGCACGCTCTGTGGAGATTGAAGACTCCTGACTGTCAAATTAAGTCTTGCAAAAATACTGTTTGGGTTATTGCTTTGCAGGCGTACAAGTATTTTTAAATAGTCTTGCGTTAGTGTGGCTCTTCCATTAGATACAAGCTAAGGAGGCAGAATGATTTTAGCTCTTAGCAAAGCCCACTGGGAGTTATTTTATGGTAGTGAGCTTTTCTTAAATGTGGTGTATTAAATGTGTTTTAGGAAATGATTGTCCACATGCATCCAACAGAAACACACAGTTGCACACACACATTGTACTGGAAGTTCGATGTGTTTTGTGTTTAAGTAAACTGCAAGCAACACCGTTTATCATCTAGAGAGAAATCAAAGAGAAATGCATAAAATCAAACAAAAGACAGAGGAAGACAGACAAGAAAAAGAAGAAGATTACAGATAAAGTAAGAGGAGAGACAGAGGGGAAGATGAAGAGGGCAGATGATGCCACCCTCAGGCAGTGAGAGCTTTAAAGTTCACCCGGCTTCCTGTTCTGATCTGTCCTGGCCCCTCTCCTGTTGTGTCCAGGGCCACCCAACAGTCATGTAGTGCACACAGACAAGTCGAGCTTAACAAACCTCTTCCATTACGGTAATGACCTTCATGACTTAACACCTCGGGAGCGGGAGTCGGTACAGGACAGCTTCCACAGCACTGCCATTAACTCCCTCCCCATAGCTCTGCTGAGAGCAGATTAGCAAGAGAAGAAACTACATCGGCAATGTAGCCCACCATCGATCACGGGCACCAGTGCTAGAACTAAGAATCCAATTCAGCCAGTTTCCATTTGACCGAAATTGAACCAGCAAATTATGGTGTAAAATCAACAGTTACATTATTATCTTTCCCCCCCAAACGCTTCATCTGACACACTTTATTCAATCTTTTACAGTGCCACCATTGCTGATCCAACACCCAGTGTCGGTAGGTAAGAAATCATGTGTTCTACAGGATCAGGTTCTACCACCTAGTCATAACACCATTTCTAAGTTTGAACATATACTTCTTACATTAGCAATTGCTAGGTAGTTACAAACTTGTTTACATAATTGGGTCTAAAAACCAGAAAAATGTAAATATCTAGATACATACAGCTGGGAGTATAAATATCCATATTTAAAATAGTGCGGTAGAGATTAAGGTGCAGTCAGAACAGATACTAAGGTGCATTCAAACAGATAATTATGTACATAAATAGTAGATTGATTGGTCTGTTTTAGTGGGTTTCCTTGTTCAATAGTCTGACAGCAGAGGGGAAGAAGCTGTTTTTGAACCTTACAGTCCTTGTTCTCAGACTGCGGTACCTCCTGCCGGGGGGCGGGGGGTGATAACAGTCTACGGCCAGGGTGAGTGGAGTCTTTGATGATGCCCTTTGCTTTTGACAGGCATCTTTTCTGGGCCAGCTCCTGAATGGTGGGCAGAGTAGTCCCAGCTGTCCACTCAGCCATCCTCACTACTCTGCTCAGCTCCTTTCTCTCTGTAACGTTACAGTTCCCAAACCAGAGAGAAATGTTGCTGGTCAGAACCCTCTCAATGATGCCCCTGTAGAAAGTGGTCAGGATGGATGGACTGAGGTGGGCCCTCTTCAACCGCAGCAGGTAATGCAGACGCTGGTGTGCCTTTTTGATGAGGGAAGAGGTGTGCAGGTCCCAGGACCGGGTGTCAGCCATGTGAACCCCCAGGAACTTTGTGTGTTTTACGATCTCCATAGCAGTCCCATACTGCTCATACATACTCATTGTCCCATACAATGAGATGGTGGATTTCTCCACCATCTCATTGGTTTTCTCAACGTACAGGGCTAAGTTGTTTGTTCTGCACCAGTCTGCGAAAAAGTCTCACCTCCTCCCTATATGCCCTCTCATCTCATTCCTGGATAAGACCCGCTGCTGTCATGTTGTCTGCGTACTTTTTGATGTGATTGGTGCTGGACTTTGCTCAACAGTCATGAGTCATCAGTGTGAAGAGAAGAGGGCTGAGAACACATCCCTGCGGGAGCCAGTGCTCAGGGAGATAATGGTGGATGTGTAGTTCCCTACCCGCACAAACTGAGGCCTGTCTGTGAGAAAACCCAGTATCCACTTACACAGAGGAGAGCTTATGCCCAGTGCATGCATTGTTTTACTGCGGTGCAACACCGGCAGCGCCTTCGCTAGTTAGCTTAGCGTAGTGAATGGAATCCTATTGCCGGTTAGCATGTTGTAAGTCAAAGTGAGCCAAAAAAAAAACTAATTATTTCTCGTGGCCTGCGGATTCACAACAAGTAAAAATAGCGATTAAGATTAGATGATTTCCTATGCAGATATTGACTTGGGACTGTATTGGGTGGAAGCACAGCCGAAGCACTGCTACATGGGCGCAGAGATATCACGCAGCATTACAAACAGTAATCGCAGTTACCTTTTGTAAGTCACTCCTACATTTTTCAACTGAGGAGTAAAACGTGCTTCTTTGTGTAAAAGATACAGTTATGCCCTGTTCAAAACTAATCAAATGATCTGGACGTTGTCAGAGGTGAAAGCCCCTTCCCTTACTGCATTATACAGTATACCATTACATTTAAAAATGGTAATTGTTACCTGCAGAATTTTGTACTTTCCTTGACATAAATGAAGATGTTTTCACCATAAATGTGCACCTGAAAATTTATCAGAATGCAGGAAATTAATTTTTTGATGCTCAAAATTTCCTGGGGGAGGACCCACAGTGTATTCTACTTTCATCCTTTCAGAAATGCCCTTCTTCAAATTGATAGTTCCAGTACATCCATACCTGGTAGCTTCAGAAAAACAAAAACTGCCCCGATGTTGAGTGCATTGTTGTGGACACATGCAGATTAAGTCACTACAATGATTTGTAAAGTTGAACAAACTGTACAAATTATTATAGTGACTTAATTGTTGCCAAACAACCCCTGCAGTGTGATTAATATACAACTGTATGGATCAGTTTGCCAAATCTCAGTGCACCCAACCAGATAACACTCGTAATTGGCACCTTTTCTGGGAACTTGGAAAACTAAAGCACTACATTACATAAAGCTTTTCTGTCAGCAAGCAGCCTCCATCTCCAGAGCCTCTGCGACTGCTCTCAGAGCCTCGGCCTGCTGGCCAAATACACCGGTTAGGTTGTGTTAGTAATCAATGCGGGAGGCATGCTCGGCCAAGAAGCTCCTCTCCCAGGTCCCCTGTGGAGCCTGATGGGCTGTTGCTCCGATCCAACACACTCTCACCAAGATGCTCTCCAAGAGATGTTTTCTCTCTCTGCTGCTTTCTCTCTTGTACCATTCCTCCGTCGCTGGCTCTACCCCTCCTCTCTCTCTTTCCTTTCCTCCCTTGATCTTTCTACCACTCTAACCCCTCGTCTTTCTCTTCGTAACTTGCCTCTCCTCTTGCTGCCTCACTCGTTCTTCCAACTCTCCAGAACACTTACACTGCAATACACTCGCCGTCTCACACACTCCAAGGGGAGGTGTTCAATTGGTACATTACGTCTCTTGAGTATTCCTCTAGACTAATGGAAAACACTCAAAATGCCTTAGCATTCCATCATTCCACTGGTAAAAGAGAAACTCTCAGTCCACATATTGCCTCCGTAAGGGGAAGTTTCTACCAACAAGCTGCAGCAGCCAGTAGTTTTTACAAGACTGTAAGCACTTTAAGTTTATTTTCTGTTTTGTTCTGTGGGCCTTTCACATACTATGTCTTCGCAGAGCATCATTATGAAAATGAGATTGCTTTACATAAAAAGTGAATCCATATTGGATGCAAGGCGAATGTTCACCATACTCAGTGACTTTAGTTGTTGAAAATATGTTTGCAGCCTGACTGCGTTGGCTGTCAACTAGCTAGCAACATACACACCATGTCTAAGATCTATATGTATGTGTGTAAAGGATCTAAATAGTTTAAGAACTCAACAGGAACTTGAGTTCTTTGTTATCTCTCTTCTTTTGTCCTCTCAATACTAAGCCTGAAATAGTTATGTCCATGTCTTTCCATTGATTTTGTACAACGCTGATCTAAAATCCTCCTTGCACTTAGTCTGATCACACTAACATTCGGTCAGGTACCAACCAAGTGCAGAACAAATTACATACATACATACATACATACATACATACATACATACATGCGTGCAACATCACAAGAGCAGAGCAAGAACACTAGAGACAGAGTAGTAATATAGTTGGATTTTTAGAATGAGATGTATTCATGTAGATTTAGATATGTTTTGTCATGAGTGGCTCGCAGGCTCAGAGTATAAGCTTAGGTTTAATTCAGAACAAATGTCTTTGAGCTCATCGTATTTGCTGGACAACCAATTAAGGTGAAGGTCAGCAATAGTCTCAGAATATTGTCTCTCCATTACTTACGGTCCATTAAGCTGACGACCTTATGTCATATTTAATATCTCCAGATCAATACAGTGCAGAGACTTACATTTTTTTTCTAAGCAGAGAAATGTGCCATTTCAACGAGGTCCTCCATGCCATTGTAGTCCATCTAGGAGTATTTTAATCCATCATGGAATTATAGTTTGTAAAATAAATAAATATATGAATCCAAAATGGTAATAAGTTTGATTTGGCCTCCTGATGTCTCATAATAGACATGAAATGCATTAGAGATGGCACAACTAACCTTTTCGATAAAAGTTTATGGATATTTTTGCGGGAAAAAATCTAAATGGTTTTACATTTTTCTTTTATTTGTGATTATTTTTGTTAAACCCTGATTGCCAAGACTTGGGATATCAATTTGCAAAAGCCAAAGTTATTCATTATTTTTTTCATTATAGTGTTCATTATTGTTCTCCGTATGATTTCCATACATTTCTGTAAGATTCAATATCTGGTTTTTCTTTTGTATTTATAATCATGTAACAATTTATGCATTCATGTGACATCCCTGCGGGACACCTATATTTTAGGCCCAGGTTGTCGTGAAAAATAGGATGTCTAGAACTTGATTGTGCATAACAGGGTTGAGATTGTACAAGAAGTATTACACAAGAAAAAATATTGAAAAAAAGGCTCAGACCTCAGAGGGTTTTAAATGTTTGAATGAAATAACGGACCTTTAATAATAAAAATCTGCCTGCCTCTATAGGAATTTAACATAGGGGTGTCTTTACTCATGCCCCCTGTATTTTAAAGGAAGGACATTTAATTATTTACAATACATTATTCCTTTCCAAAGAAAATTGGTGTACTTTTTTAATTAAGGCATTATAATCAATTTCTGAAAGATGATTTTTTATTCCTCTTTTTAGTCAACTTAAGCGTGGGTTCTTATACTCATGTGCACCACTGTACGAGTCAGTGATGGAAGATGAAAGTGCCCTATTAACCCAACAGGATACTGCATCCACCCTGCTGCTCTAATTTATCATACTAATTATGTTTAATTCAGCACCACAGCTACTGTATATAGGCCACCATTGCACCAATTCCCTATAGGGATCATTAGTTAATGTATATACAGTAATTCATACAGTAATTTAAATGCGAAACATTTTCCAAAATATTGATTAAGTCCGATTTTAAAACAAATACTTCAATAATGATGATCAATGCTCTTTTTGATCACTGCTCTTTCTGTAGTAGAAAGAGGAAAGAGAAGGTGAAAAAAGGTGGATCCCAGTACATGTGACAAAGGTCCTCATCCAGATTCCAACAAAGGACATCCTGGATGCACGACTTGATCTGAGCCACGCCGACGCCTCAGTGCATCCCCTTTGAAGATTACAATTGACTTGGAGACCATTTCTACAGGCAAAAACGGAGGCTGTTTATCAGGAAGATGAAAGCGATGCAGCAGTTGAGACACACTTTGATAAATGAAGCACGCATGTCGAGTGTTTCCAAGATTAGGGGATTGTTGTGTTTGTGTCAGTGTTCAGGCAATTAATTCTGTTTTGATAAAACACAATTAAAAACTTGTGTTTTTGGGAAATTGATGAATTAAACATTTAATTCTGCAATTACCCTTGATAACTATGTAGAACGTTACAAACCACACCATCACATTTACTGTATATCATCCTTTTCATGACACAACATAGTTTGTGAATGCAATTCTTAGCAACTAAACATGGAATGCACCATCAGCAGTTAACTTCTTACCTAAACATAAATCTATGTCTTTCTTTCACCGATAATAAATATAGTTATAAGACGCGGCCCTTATTTCAAGTTAAGAGCAGGATTAATGCATAAACACACAGGCTCACAGACAGAGACGGCATGCTATTTAGTACATGTCATGTTATTTAATAAACGTATTTGATGATATTTGACCATTTTTATATTCTACAGCTGAAATCATTCAACCCTTTAATCAAATGATTCTGAACTTGTGTGATGTGCGTGAGTGGACAAGAGGTACAATAAAATGGAAAATACTGTTTGACAAAACCTTGGTTCAAAAGTGCAACACATCAAAAATCCATTTTTGTTTCAACATGTATATACTGAAATACTGTGTGTGCACATTTCCCCCATCTCTGTCCTGATAATGAGGCCCAGTGTACACAATCCATATATGCTCTCATTGGTGATTGTGCTTGCATAAGCTTTCAGTTTCACCAGGTGACTCCTCCAAAATATTAATACATCTAAAGAAGACGAGGACTGGCAGGGAATCAGGCCAGTGCACATTACTGCTAATGATCTCTCTCAGCGAAACACACACACACACACACGCACACACGCACACACACCCAACCAACCAAGAACCCCACGTAAGCACGGGCCCACAGACAAGACTAAGCCGTTGCTCATAGAATTACTGCGCAAAAAACATGCACGAAAGACGACGAATACCAAAAGACAAGAATTTGTTTTTGTCTCATTCAATACCATTTCAACTGTGTGAGCTAACTCTGTAATACTGCTGCTTGTACCATATTACACCACTGCAATGACGAAAATGAGTAGGTTGCCATGAAGTGGATTTGTCTGGCATTTAATTCACTGCACTAGTAAAGACATAGACACATCCAGCAGTTTCTCATTTGAATTTTCTAAAGAATAAAATACTAGATCACAATGCATATCATGACAAACATTATTATTCCTTCTTTCTTCCTCTCAACTTCTTTCTCCCCACCCCGAAAACTGAAGCAGGCTTGTAGGCCACCCAGCTCAACATCCGACGCCTGCACACTGGCTAGCACGGGTCCCAGTAGAGACGTCAGGGTGGTGTTCAGTTCCTCCACACTTGACTCGACTTATTGACAACTACTGTTGGATTGGTACTGGGGCTGTCAGTCAACTCATATATTTAATTGCCATTAATCGGATGAGTGTCCTACTCAACTTGCAATTAATCGCAAATTAATCAAACGCATCATGTTTTGTTTTCTGAGTTACTTTCAAGTAAAACCTCAGACCCATTTACTGTAAACTACCTGGCTGTGTGATGACAAGTCACTAAGTATTTTAAATATTACAAAATGCGAGAAAAAAAAAAAGGATTAAAGAAATCTGACTGTATTGGTTAAAATGTGATTAAAACTAAAGCTTTTAGACCAAAAGTTAACTGACAACCAGCAGAAAATGGAGCAGTAGATGCAACAAACAGTAAAAAGAAAACAAACTGGGAGCAAACTGCAGTCAGGGCTGATAAAGGAGTATGGACACAAGAAAATTACAGCAAAGAATGCTGAAGGGTCCGTCATGGCACACAGAGAGGAATGAAATTTATTTTGACCATCCTGCCACTGCTTCTGTAATCTCCACCAGAGTTTGCTTTAGGAGTCTTAGTTCACTTGGACTCTGTTAAGCCAACAAAGTGCACTTTTCCACAACTGTTTGGAAAATGAGCTGTAGGCATGATGGAACCCTAAATAGCTACTATCAATATCAGGCAATAAGACAAGATGCACCTCCAATTAAAGAGTGTTGGCAGCAGCCACACAGGGCACGAGCAGTTAATAAATGAGCCATACAGGAAAAAGCCGGCAATCAGAAGACACACTTAGTGGCTTTCATGAGACAACAGCTGTGATCAACAAATAAATGAGCTGAATCACAACAATAGCTGCATTCACAGACCAAGTGCATTTGCCAGTCATAAAAATTGCACACAGACATGAAAGTTGAGGTGACAGCAATGTGTGCTTAGATAGCTTCTCTCCTGCCATCCTCATGTTATTAGCTTGCTGACAAACACACGCAGGAAGAAGTGAAAAATTGAGCTTCTACTAATGTGTTTTCTAGTGTGATAAGAGCAAATACTTTATAAAAGCCATAGCCACAAAAGGTTTCATAGATGGAGTAATTGGACAGCGGTGGAGTCAGATATAAAGCTAGGGATTATTTTGAGAATATCAGCTTTCTGCTACTAATATAAGCCAAAAAAAAGATAAATGTGTGCCCTTTTTCCTACAAGAACCTATCCAACTCTGTTGTTTTATAAAGCATTTTCAGGTCTGTTTGTATCACAGATGGATGGAAACTGTCTTTATAACACAGTTACATTTAATCTACGTTTTAAATAAGTAGCAATACTCTCTTCCCCGCAATGCTCTCTCAGTCAACAGATATGTATGAATATAAAAAATGAAGAAAAATATATTTACAATGCATCCATAGTAACGGCCACTAGAACCATGACCCACATTCCCAGCTACAACACAGATGTGAATGGAGGGAATAGATTGACTGTACATTGATCCCACCACCAAAGCGATAGAGAGACGATGGCTGTGTTCCATCAACACAAAAGTAAATGCACATAGACCATCTTTGGGCCCCGGAAGGCTTCACTGTGATTTAAAAGGGGCTTTACTCAACAAAAAACATTAATATAGCACCAAACAAATATTTGCTATGTAAAGATACAGTGGAGTAACGGCATCCTGAGCAGAGAATAAAGTCACACTCCAGCTGTTTGTGTTGTAATCTAAGCCTCTCTGTTCTTTGTTTTGACAGCCAGCCCGGCTGGGCGCGCATGTTAGTGCATGCGGCCGTGAAAGGTATTATTAGTATTATTATTAGCATAAGGTATATTATATTTCACGTATTAAGTCACGGTCTGTGAGAGCCCTATGGAGGCAATCCCAGCCCACAGTTTTTTTAGTATTTGGAGTACAGACCCTTTAGAAGCCGTTTTTCAATTTTGAACTTACATAACACTCATAAAATACTTAATACAGTGGGTTTTACAATACATAATAGATTTAAAAAAGAATAAAAATGTAAAACCACACACCAAACATACAGATATTGAAAAGAGCATTATTATTTATGCGGAGTGTCATTTTAAGATACAATCTTCCTTTAAGATATATTGTTCACATATGTAAGTTTCTATAAAAACTTTTTTTTAAATGAGGCCATTTTTCCAAGTTCTATGAACCTCTCTTCTAAAACCGCATATTTTCCAATCCCCTCCAAAAAGACTGTCTACTCACCATCATGGCAGTTTGGATGAGTTCTGCATCTCCTCTGTCTGTCATGGGTCACAGAGCACAATTAACCTGGGAGACAATTCAAAGTCATTGTTAGCGATCTCCTTTGTACAGTTGTGGACTTCTCAAAAGTCTTGCATGTTAAGCTATTGCCAGAGAACATGGGGTAATGTACATAGGATTACAAACCATTGCACGAATCTGATGGTAATGGCATTGACATCATTTGCCGTAACAAACTAAAAGAGAAAAGGGGGAAAATTGTTAAGGAAGAAAGAAAAAAAAAAAAAGGGATTTTAGTATGCATGCATGCTGGCATTTTTAAGAATTCTCTCTTTTGAATTTGTCCAATGTAAATATTCATTATACCCGAGACACTTATATTATTATAGTATGCAAGTGGAGCACAAGGTCTGTCTTCACCTGAGTGCATACCCCTACAGATATACCTCTCTCTCTCTCTCTCTACATCCCGTCTTCACCACTCTGCACGGACACCTCAACAGCCATATGCCATTAGGGAAGAGCCCCCAGCAGCAATACTCATAAATATTGACTTTTGTTTAAACATATCCCTCAGGAAGTGCTCAAAACAGCAGGTACTGCATTAGCACACACAGCAACAGCAAACACAACCCACGTTTGTGTTTACTGTTGGCTGCGGCTAAGCTAACTCTCTCACCACTCCTTCTTGCAGAGAAAAGACAAGGCGCTGCAGCAGGCCTGCGGGATGCCAGCCGTTGTTACAGAAAATATTTAATTAGCAGCTGCAGTAAAAGTCTCCCTGTGAATGATCACTGTCAACTGTTGAGCATCCTGGGTTCCTTTAGGAGGTACAAGTAGGAAATAGATTGCTTTAACACCTGGAGAAATTGGGTTAAGAGAACCAACCCCGCTTCTCCCGAGCTTTGATGTAAATCACAACAACACCTGAACACATCCAGTTCAGTAGATGGTATTCTCTTCTCCCTATAGGTATGGTTAATTAAAAGTTTTTTCTCACTGACTGCACGTAGAGATTATATGTGGCCCTCTGTTAATCTGCCGGGGACGTCTCTTGGTTGAGACTTGTTAATCAATCTTATTTGGGTGTTAAATTGAGTTCCCCTATTCCAGAAGTGCAGAAACAGTGAATTATTCGAAGCAAAGCCGATTTCCTGAAGGTTGGGGGAGCAGTCACGTGAAAGAATTAAGTAATTTACTAATGAGAGAAAATGTGATTTGTTACTGCCAGCCAGGTTCATCAGCTCCTGCTGGGTGGGGGGTGAAGGGGCAACGGTGAAGAGCCAATGCCTGGACTGCAGCAGTTAAAACGGACTCCGCTCTTGGTGCGTGTCAATGATGATTTATCTACAGGAGGATTCTTTTTGTGTGAGCACATTTAATCACGACCCATCCAAACTAAACTATTTACCTACATCCTTTTTCTTTGAAATGCACATAATCTAGCCATAACAACTTGTCTGTTAGAAAAACATTGATATACTACTCATTTGTTTGGTAAAGTGTATTTTCATTTGAATTAATTTATTGACTTATTGATTAGGTTCACTGGCAATATTTTTTGAAGTCAAGAAGGTGTAACATTTTATCCCGTGCAAACATTGTAATAGGCGTTCAGGGATGGAGGGCATTCAAAGCACAGGATTTTTGATTACATAGACGCCTGAGTCCATTGAAGTTAACTGTAGGTGACTGTAGGTAGACTTAATTTAAAGTTTGGTAAATAGTTTTTTTTTTTTTTTAAACGTGCCATTTTTCGTAATTTAAGACAACTGTGATTTATTTATTTTTTATAATTAAGCCAGACAATTATCTTTTCTTTGCAATTATCAACTGTTTTGAGAGGCTTAACATAACTGAATACGCTATTCATACTCTACCTGTAAGAATGAACACTGTAGGGAAAACAAATGAAATACATTACCCAGTGAATGTTTTGCAGAACCATTTCTTTAAAATGTCGATTAAACAAAGTATGGGAAGTGTTGAAAAAGTACCTGTCGCTTTGTGTCATGATGTCTGCTAGTGTAAGCACACACAAACATATATACAGTAACTTCAACTCCGGAGATTTGGGGTACGAGACAAAAGGTACAGAGGTAGAAAAAATGCAAAATGTGAAGCAGTTAGTGGGGACAACTAAAAAAAAAAGATTAACATGTAAATACATCAAATAAAAATACTTTAGGTTTAGATCTTATGGTTGTGTGGTTCTTGGGATCCAGATTTTTGACAAGTTAATTAAAACCATCGGAAAAGTATTATATTTTGAGCCACATAAATAAATTCTGGATTTGTTTTAAAGTAATTCCCTGAAACATTGTGACAGCAACCCAAATATTGTTTTTAGCAAAGCAGCCTACAGGACCAACATCCTACTGACAGTTTAGCTATTAGGGTTTGTTCCATCCAGATGATTTTGGGTCATATGCAGAAAGTTGGGCATTTCCATCCTAATGCTTTTGTGCAGATGACAGATTAAAAAAACATTTTAAGAACTTAATGTTGACTTCAAAAGCACCTTATTCCGGGAAGATTAAGCTCTCTCTATAGAGTCAGCTGAATCAAACATCAAATTATATAACCGATTGTGATGGGGCGTGAATTTACCTGACTCACAAAGAGCGTGACAGCTGGAATCTCTAGCCCCTTTCACACATGCATCCTGTCCTTGGAATGTTCAGGAACAGTTCCTGCGGCTGTGTACAGACTGTACGGCTGTGTTGTGAATGGAAGCAGTAACGTTGCAGGGACAAGCACGTTGAATGAGCAACCGATCACAAGGCTCCGCTGGCTAGATCACACAAGACTTCACACAAGCACAAGCGTGTGTGATAAAGGCGCTACATGACAATGTTCCTGAAAGCAGTGCATGTGTGAATAGTCAACATTACTAGCGGTGCCTCAAAAGTTTTCCCAGCAATTTATTGTGTGGAAGAGGCTTGCAGTTGCAGTCAGGGGCACCACACGGATGGAGGAATGAATTTAAGTAACAAGGACTATAATTTATTGATTGTTTTATTTTATTTATTATTTAGTAATCATCTGACTCGGCCTTGCAGTGATAGCAAGCTTCGTGTATTTTGTACATTCCCTCATTAATAAGTGATCCAAGACGTGGTTGAGTTTTGCTTATTAAACACTTAACATCCTCTCTGTAGTGACATTCTAAGTGCATACCACATGGTGCAGAAGACAGAAGCTAAGGGCCTTCAAGGATTTCCACTTTTTCAGAAGACAGTATTTGATACATCTTATTGGATTTGAGGCAAGAGCTTCCAACTTTGCAGGGGAAAATAGTTCAATTCAAACATATGTGGCGCAACAGGCCATGGCAGGGACACACAGGGATAAAATGAATGTCAAAAAAATGGTATCAGTGGAGTCTCATGTCATTACCAGCAGAGATAACTGGACTGTCCTCGGGAGCCTAATACATAATGTTGTTCCTCCTCTTCCTCTCCTGAGCGGTTTCAGCTGCTATATAATTGAATGAGAAAACACTGCTTTATTCTGTCGGCCGGGGACAGAATTGAAAAACATCAGAAAGCTGGGAGAAGGAATAACAATTTAGCTCAGGTGGGTATATTTTATTTGTTTCTTTCCTTAGTCTGACCATGTCACTGAGCAAATGTAACCCGTCGATCCAGAGGGCTGAGCGCTGAAGCTTGACAACATCCTCCGCTGTCTCTCCTATCCCGACAACTGGCCTGATTTATTGTCATTGACTGAATACCACGAGTCAAAGACGGGTATATACTTTCCACCCTTGGAGCGGGCGGTTTAGGCGAGGAGGCAACAGTATTGTTTGTGTCTCTGACTCTAAATATGTCCCAGAACGACTCTCTTGCGTTGGTTTAGGAGACATCTCATTATTCAAATCATTCTATAAGTGAGGAGTGGAGAGGGGAAGAAACAGTGAGGGGAAGGCTGGGACTGGTGAGGCCAAACCTAAACTCGCTGACCTTATTTAAGTATTTGGATTGGACAGGCTGGTCTGCTTGTCTCGCCTGCAGCGGCTCCGGTCGTTGTGTGTGTTTTGATTTAATATCAAAAGGCATTCCATGAAACTGGGATCCACGGTGCATGAAAGGCCTCCATGCTCCTGGACTATATTTGGGTTTTCAGCAAGACGAGCAATACTTTACACTCTGGTATGTCTTCTATGAGTTGTGTGTGTGTGTTAACAATTAAATCATGAACAAGGTGAATTGAGATCGCGATTTAATAACGATTAATCGTGCAAGCCTATTTAGTACCTTTTATGTTATGTTGTCAGTATAGTAGATACACATGTACAGTATTCAAGGTTTTAAGGTTACTTATCTATACTACCATTTTTTTTCTTGGACTTCCATTTGCTGTAACGATACTTCACTTCATGTCATGTTGACTTGCACTTCTTTTGTTCCTGAAATCCATGGTTTTCACTGGAAAGTGTCTACTATTTAGGCTTGAGCATACATACCATCCAGAATGTATTTATCATGGAAGCAGGAGGGGGGGAGGGGGGGGGGGGGAAGGGGACCAAGTATCCACGATAAAGATGCTAGAATGAATAGCGGTTGTGCGAGGAGGGGCCCATAAAGAATGCCTTTCTACAGAATTGTGTGCTACGCCCCTGCATTAAAGTAAACTGTTGTCCTTTATTTTTTTTATTTTTTTTTTTCCTTTTAAACAATGCCCTAGAAGACCCCTGGACGTCCATGGACCTGGAACCTTGGAGGACTAAAGAAGTCCTCCAGCCCGACTGCAACGCCAGTGATTAAACATTTCTGAGCCAGATGGTCATTCATTTTTTACCCTTTTCCTGGCAAAGATTAGATTTGGACTTGATTAATACTACTACAATTAATAAAGTGGAAAAGAGTCTGACGACTGTGAAACTGTGGTCTGATGACTCCACATTTTAAATTGTTTTTGGAAATAATGGAAGTAATTTCCTTGGAACCAAAAAGAAAAAAAGACCATCCAGATTATTATCAGAGCTAAGTTCAAAAGCCAGCATTTGTAATGATATGTGTGTGTTAGTGCCCATGGCATGGGTAACTTGCACATCTGTGAAGGCAATATTTATGCTGAAAGGTACATACAGGTTTTGGAGCAACATATGCTGCCATCCAAGCCATGCCTTTGTCAGGGATGTCCCTGCTTATTACAGCAAAACAATGCCAAGCCCCATTCTGCACGTGTTATAACAGTGTGGCTTCATAGTGAAAGAGTGCAGGTACTAGACTGGCCTGCCTGCAGTCCGGACCTGTATCCCATTGAAAATCTGACCAGTATGAAGCTCAAAATACAACGGAGAACCAAGCCTCTTGAGCAACTGAAGTCATACATCAAGCAAGAATGGGAAAGAATTCCTCCAACAAAGCACCAACAAATAGTGTCCTCAGTTCTTAAACGCTTACCGAGTGTTGTTGTAAAAAGAAAAGGTGATGTAACACAGTGGTAACCATGACCCTGTCCCGGCTTTTTTGGAACGTGTTACAGGCATCAAATTCAAAATGAGTGAATATTTGCACACAAAGTTTAAAGTTTATCAGTTTGAACATCAAATATCTTGTCTTTGTAGTGTATTTAATTTAATATAAGTGGAAAAGTTTTTTTTAAACATTGTTTTCTGTTTTTATTTAAGTCTTATACAACGTCCTAACTTCCTTGAAATTGTGGTCTGTAAATAATATGCTAATATCATTATTTGCTTGGAGAGTCATTTTTGTTTGTTGAATACTGATTTCATTACTCATAGCAATGTTTTTTTCCAAGAGCCATGTAGCATTTGGAAAATAAGTCTACATTTTTCTTTAACAACTTGGAGTGTGCTACGGAAAAATCTCTCTACTGTATGTAATGTGACAGCTGACCCAACAGAAAAAAAATAACCGTCAGACAAAAACATCCCTCGCCCCTGCTTATGTCAAAGAGTGTCAAGGTTAAGGATTTATTCAATATAGTTGCATCTGTTTTGGTTGTAAAAGGAGCTGAATATAATGCCGACTGTGACTTAAGTTACAACATACTTCTGGGAGACAGAGCTACACTGGAGGAAGAAATTATCTAATTGGCTGAATTAAATCCCAGTCTAAGGCAACAAAGAAACTGGTGTCACGCCCTTTAACGGTCAGCGGGCTAAAAAACTAGCATATCTAGAAAGCTATAGGTGTGGTTAGCTTGAATTGGGAAAGTCAGCCCTGCTAACTTGCTTACCTACACGCCCTGTTTAAAGTTGAGTCTAACAGGTGGGGGAGTCCTAAGATCATAGAAGAAGATAAGAATTGAATTTAACACTACAACTAGGCTACTTTAATAGTCTCTACCCACTGTATACCACTTAAAGAAAACTTACTTTTACAACTAGTTCACCTGTTCCTCTCGTTATCTCCTTCTTCCAAAACAGCCAGGAGTTGAGTTTTCATTACAACTTAATTACTACGGTGATAACTGCATGCCAAATTAATCAGCGCACACAAGGCATAATTGCCTCCAAAGTTACCACATAACTTTTTTACCCCAGTTTACCAGCCACTTATATTTTTTACCAGCCACTTTTCCAGGAATTCAAATTTATAAAAGAAAGTGCACTAGCTTATTTTGAATTGCTTTAGTACAATATTTAGTATTATTAATACATGCAAATAAAAAGATAAAAAAATGTGAGTCTTTAATGCCACATTCTGCTCCTGGTGTCCCATCCTTGCCAGCTGTATGGCAGTGCACTTGATATGTTACTTGGATGACTCATGGTCTTTTATTGCCTTTAATTGAAGGTTAGTTGCTCCTCTGATGAACAAATTGTTTACATTCCCTCTTTTTCCCTTCGCCACAATGCGCCACTTGTTCAAAAAACTAACTTCTCTTTTTCTTTACTTCGCCCTCAACAGTTGCTATTGCTGACTCTTAACACCGGGGATATGTTGCCACATCTTTTAAACCAATGTCACGGACCATCGCTAAAAACCACTCTACCCACCACTGTGGCTGGTATACAAGGCAAGGTCACCTGCCACTTTGAAAAAGAACCCGTCATTGGCTGTTGGCGGCTGCTAATTTCCCACCCTGCAGTCCAAATGAAAACACACTTCATGGAGAATGATGAGGGCAGAACAGCATCACTTATCTGTTTTTAACCAGACACTCTCCGTCTAGCTCAGCTAAAAACACCGGTCATTCACTACTGAGCCTGTATGTAACCGGGTAGGCTATCAAGAACGTGATCTTCACTTTCTCAACCGACTTTAGGAGATGGTACGCGGCTGTCCAGCTGATATTAGACAGTTGCCTCGTTCATGGACTCACTGTGGTGCACTGGTGAGGATTAAAAAAATTAAATTAAAAAAATTAAAAGGAACTCTGGAACAGATATAGTGTTATTTAAAAATAATGGCAAACACTAATGTATAAAACTGACAATTACATTTATTTAATCGTTAATAGAAGGTGGCGGAATGCCGTTCCGGATCGTCCCGGCACACTTTAACCCCAGCATACAAGACAAAGGACTAGATTTACATATTTGCAGTTTGAGAAACCTTTACAAAGTCTGTGCACTCATATAGTTCAACTGCAGTCAGGAACAAACATCTCTGCCAGACACAATACAGCTCTGTGTACAAGGAATATATTGAGTGGCAGTTGAAAGTTTTAGAAAAGTGAATGGAAAGCTACAACAACTCTGAGAAGTGTGTTTTTGATCAACAGAAGCCCATTCATTATTCAGAGTCTGATTTCTGCTTTAAATTAATACACATTATATATTATAATTGAAATATGAAACCACGTCACAAATGCATTACTGTGAGTAGATGGGAGGCAGTGGGAGTGAGCTTTGTCTGCTGCATACTTCTCATGCTTCTTTTGTCCATTAATACATTTATGAGTCATTGATGAATGCATGATTAATATTTTTCTTTCCCTTTTCCAAAGAACATTGAAATGACTGACATGACCTCGATTATGCCATATTTTTCACCAGTTGGGTCTACATGTTGAAGTTCTATGCCATGTTGGAGCAGCATGAGTAGCTGACACATCTTTCTGAGGTACATCTGTACTGAATAGACTGCGTGTAAACTCTTTAATGACACTCTACACTCTGTGGAGTCGTTTTGTTCTTAAAATAGCCAACCACGGCGTTAACAAGCCTTTAAAAGCACATTATGAATTATAATCTGCAAACATTATGTGCTAATTTCTCCAGGGGTAATTCTACTAGCCAGGCTCTGTGTGAGGCCTTTTTCATCGCCTCCCCTCCCCCCTCACACAAAGTCACAACAGAGTGAAACCGTAACATTTCTCACTGTGCTCCTGCCGACTATATTTTCATGCTGTGGTAAGTGGGAGCTCAGCGGACCATGCAAGCCAGTCTGAATCATTCCAGTCATTTTAAGTCTTGGGCATTATTCCAACAAGGAAGACACTTATTACCACAGCCCGGCAGTTTCTTCTCAGTCAGATCCAGACACCTGCATGGCCAGCAGGACATTATTCCAATAATGTGGCTTTGAAGCTGCACACACTCCCTTTGGACTGAATATATACAACAGTTAGCAGGACACAAGGGTTCACATGCATGCACAAACATACATGGGCACACACCAACATCCATGCAAACACTCACTCAAAGACATGCACAGGCCCATATACACACACAAAATGAACACCACCATTACAAAGCTATCCTCACCGCAGCAAGCCTCTCGCAGCGAGCCACAGGAGGATGAGGTATATTTACCTCCTTTAGAATGGATCAGTCATGAAGAAACGCTACATCAAGCGTAGAGACATAAAGCTAAATTACTTCAAACAGCGTTGCTTTTCACACTGTTTCATCCACAGATACTCTGCATTTGCTCAAAACCTTTTCGTCCCCAATGAGTAGATTTACAGACTTAAAGCAGCGTTAAGCAATATCTGACGATTACAGCACATAAGGTAAAAGTCCAAAACAACTTCATCATTAACTTTCATTATTTCTTTACCAATTTACAATTTTATTCATTAATAATCTCTCATGAAACTGCCAAAAAATGCTTGCGATAATTTCACAAAGCTCAAGTTGACATTTTCAAACATCTTGTTTGTCTGACCAAAAGTCCAAAACCAGCATTTTATTAGTCATCCAGAATTCAAATTGGAGACAAAGAGAATTAAATCCAAAAAAACGACTAAAACAAAAAACAATGAGCTCAAAATAGCGGTCGCAAACTAAGTGTTGCTTCTTAAAGGGATTAGCAGCACTAATAATGATGAATTTAATTTGTAATGCACTTTATACTTACGCAAATCCCAAAGTTTTACATGATAAAACAAGTGAATGAAAAAAAATAAAAACACATTGAGTATTTTTTCAGACATTGGGAAGCTCACTGCTAAGCCAATTATTATATTATATATTTCAGAAGACATGATGCGAGTTGCTGTGTATTGCTCCTCGTGACAAAAAAACGGAATTTTGTGTTGATATCGTTGGAGTTCCTCTTTAAAATGAGTTGACTAAGTGTTAAAGTCAAAACAAATGTGAGAGCATAGTTCACCCCAGGAAGTGCAGTGAGCGTATCTCTGTTCAAGTGCCCTCAAGCTAAACACATAACCCTTTGCCTGGTGTCTGTAAGAGGTGCTGAGATCTGATTGGAGGCTGCATGGTTCATTGATATTTTCATTTAGACACTGCCTTGAGCTTTCAAGCAATTACATTCCTGCCTCCATAAACCATTTGGATCATGTTTGTTCCCATGCTGCGTGTACTCACAGCCAGTGCACAGTACTACATGGACACAGGCAGGGTAGCATCCACAGTCTGCTGCTTGAATGCCTCTTTGCTCTGGGTGTGAGTTATGTTGTGCATAAACAATGTTTTTCAGATGTACCATTAAACAGAGCAAGTAACCATTATGTTTGTGTTTTCTGCACATTCATGGTAAATCAGTGGTTATAAATCTCATTGTTGTATTGTGACAAAATAAAGTGGTTATCATTTCTTTATTATATTCTTTAAATTAAACCCAGAATATGACCTTTTGTTAGCCATAATGGCACCTACTGTACCTGAGCTTGTATAGATGACGGGAACATCGTACTACTAACTACAAATCTTTTTTGAACTAATGCGTTTTTCTCCTTAAAAACATTGAAACATGATGTAATAAACAAGATATTTAGCTAAATGTGACATGAAAAAAGTCTTTAAGGTTGTTTATTCTAATGGTTGATTAATAATGTGCAAGCTTTCAAGACTTAAAAAAAAAAGTCTCCTATAAGCTTGCATAGCAAAAGAGACGCCTTTAAATAAATTAGATATACTGTATTTTGTCAAAACCCCTGCAAAAAAGATAACATCTGCAAAGTCTAGAAGAGCTGCACGATTAAATCATTAAATTCCCATTCAAGTTAGAGGAGCGCTTCACCGGACAGAGCCGGCTCAGCTGGCTGAGAGCTCAAGTGCGCCTGCTTTAAGGGCATATAGTGCGGAAGCAGCGCTGCTCATGTGGGCAATTGTATACGCGCAAGTTGAACTTTCTTTGCGTCATACACCACTAAGCAACTCTCATTTGGAATGAATGGCCTTCACCTCAAACTTTGTATTCAGTTCTCTTTATACTGAAGGGCCCTACCTGCTCCTTGTGCACTGACTCCTGTCCTAAACGTTTTATGGTCGCACAGGTAGATAGGAATACCTGAATAGTGACTCGTGAAGTTTTACATTACAAAAACCTACCAACGTGTCACCCCTTATTCTTAGGAAAATTGGACAAAAATAAAAACAGTTTATCTTGAACGTGTAGATGTGTAAGTATGAAAAGTAATGGTAAACTTGTTGAACAAATATGCACATAGGCATTCTCACCTCATGAAGCAATAGTGTCCTGCTGTCACTTCGGCTGCAGCACAGGGCAGAGGTGTTCAAACTGTGAAACGTGAAAGTGCAACTGTAAGTTAGTTATTGTCGTTCGGCCCACAGATTGGATCACCATTATTAACATGGTCAGCAGACAGGGCTGCAGCAGTGGCTCATGGACGCAATTAAGGTACGTTAAACCTTTCCTGATTCCAGTAATTTGCGCCCAAATCATTTTTTTTGATTCAGTGTGACTTATGCTGTGTAAGGATATCATTTCTGTGAATGGTAATAAACCCAGATAAAAATAGTAGAAGAAATATGCTCATGTGAGAATCATCACATTTTGAAATTCCCTTCCGTATCAAAGTTATTCAGTATTGTCTGTCCGTATATTGATGGATATTTTACAAAAAGAAACTGCTATTAGGTAATTCAGCAAACTTTTAATGGTGCAGATGAAAATGTAATACACCTGTGATAGGGGTGTTTTGAGGGCGCTGCTTCCATCTGAGGAAATCCGGAGAAGACTAAGGAGTCTCCTGGGGCCATGTGCATGGTGTAAAACCTGGTGTAGACACAATAACAGAAATATGAATAAATCATATTTTCATTAGATTAATACATTAAATCACATTACGACACACTGCTAATGAATCCCCAAAATTTCCAGATTTTGCTGCTTAATAATAAAAACATTCAAATAACGAAAGGCTTTTATTGTGAAGACATTATAGGAAATTAAACCATTTACAGCCGGGTCTTTTACCGTGCTTATTTCCGTCAACTCCAGACTTTTTTCGAGTGGTTTTCAGTGATAGTCCTCGACAACATAGTTGAGCTGAGATACAGACAAAAGGAAAATTATCAGTAAAAATAAATGTGGCGACATATCCCCGTTGTTAAGAGGCCCGCTGGAGTCAACAGCAGCTGTTCAGGGCAAAGTTTAAAAAAAATAAAAAGGTACTTTTCGAACAAGTGGCTCATTGATGACAAAAGGAAAACAAGGGAATAGTTAGCCAACCTTCCCGACCACCAGGGGCCTGTTGCACAAAACCAGGATAAGGTATTAAGCGGGGATATTCAAGTAATCCTGGATGAATTTAGCTTTTACTTGGTTGCACAAAACCAGGTTGAATTAAACCCAGCCAAATAACCATGGAGATTTTTTTTTTTTTTTTTTTTTTTTTTTTTTTAAAGATTATTTTCTGGGGCATTTTAAGCCTTTAATGGACAGGACAGCCATAGTTGTGAAAGGGGAAAGAGAGGGGGAGTGACATGCAGTAAAAAGGGCCGCAGGCCGGATTCGAACCCGGGCCGGCTGCGTCGAGGAGTAAACCTCTATACATGGGCACCCGCTCTACCAACTGAGCTATCTGGGTGCCCATAACCATGGAGATTTATTCTTTACAACTAGCCTGGTCCAGAGCAGGCTAACAGCCAGGCTAGGATTAATCCTGGAGTCTCATGTGTTAAATCAGCTGCAGCTCTGATCCCAAATAAACGTGTTTAAGTTATTCCGTTGTCTTCTGCTTGTGTTCTGCTTTATTTTTATTAACATGCATTATTTGTCACTATTCAGTCGGTCCGCTACAGTCTGTTGGGCTTTGTCTCTCCGTTTGATAACAGCCATATTTCCCTTTCTGCTTATTTTATGCTCCACCTACTCGTTACTTTCCATTAAAAGCTGCTCCTCATTGGGTGAAACATGTGCTGCATGCATCTTCTCCATCTCTGCATCAGTAAATCTGTGATGGATACCGTGGTCTATTTAAGAAAGGCTTGACATAGCTCCACTTTCATCCTGGCTTGGAAAACGTGTAACCGATTAAGCCGCGATGAGCAGCTCACACTAAGTCCAGCTGCGCTTTTTCACTTATCCTGGATATCTTTATTCTACTTTTGTGTAACAGGCCCCCGTCCATGCACGGGACTTACTGTCAAACCTACGCGTCGTCACAGAATGCAAACAATTCGTATTGGTCATATCAAGTGCACTGCCATAGAGCTGGGGAAGACGGGACCCCAGGAGCACAGTGTGTACAAACATTTATGGTACCCAGCAGATAAATCCTACTGACTTTAGTGATCACCTGACATTCCCTCTAGCGCCACGATGAGGTTGACATTTCAGATCATTTGAGGATACCAGGATGATTATCTTTTTATCCATCTACAATAAAGAATGTGATTTTCATCCACACCTGTGTATCTTTTATTAGATATGCCATAATAATTCTGTTCTGGGCTTGAGAAATCTGTTCAGGAGTGAAAATGTTTGGTCAACTCTTTGCCTTTAAGCGCATTGTTGGTACTGCCTTAAAACATTGGAGCTTAGAATATGTGTTAATAAAAAAAATAATGTATTGAAGCAATTCAAAATATGGTGCACTCTTTTCAATTTGAACTACGGAAAAGTGTCTGGTAAAATTGGGCATCTACCAGCCACGGTCGCTGGTGGGCAAAAAAGTTAATTTTCCACCCGAGGCCTGCCCTTCAATAGCATTTACACACACTTCTTCTGGCCAGCAAGCTTTCACAAGGTAACATAACCGGATTTGTTCAGGTCCTATGCCCTGACCAATCGGCTAACCTAACCTTAACTACTCGAGGTGAATGCCAATCGAGGTGCTTTGTGGGGCGGGACTTGCCTAGATATTAAATGGGTTACATAACGCGTCACTCACAGGAACGACTCGATGCTAGAAGAGTGGATTTATCAGGTGGACAGAAACACAACTGAATACTAATGTTGTTTATTGTTTGATTTAGCAAGTTGTACACTTACTGCTTTCACATCAAGCTAAATGAAAAAAAAAAGCAATATCTAAGCCCACCACCAAAAAAAAAGAAAAAAAAAAAAAGAAGAAAAGAATCCATCAGTGAATGCAATTCAACCAGACCCAATCATTTTCTAGCTGTTTTTCATGGATACTGTAGAAATATTTCAAAGAAGTTGTAATTATTCAATCTGTAATTTTCGTTGCCGAGTGCGTTGAAAATTTTAAAAGCTGCACTGAGAATGCTTTGGACTGAAATCAACCATGTGAAAAGCTGTTACACGTTTAACCAGAAGACCACATTCAAGCTTACTCCAAGAATCTGATCACCAAGCTTCTTTCTCCAGCTCTTTGAGATAATATTTGACTTTGATAACCAACATGTTTGCAATAACAGCTGCAATAATGCAATAATCTGTTCCAAAGCAAACTTTGGACACACCTGCAGTTCCTACCGAGAACTTTGATTTAAATGTATCGGGGAACTTGATGCCTGTTGCCGTTTGCAAAAACTATGGACTTTTTCTATGAACAAAGGAAGCTGCACAGTTTGCAGTGACAGATAATGCAGAATAATGCACAGGGCTTTGGATTGATGAATGCCTGTCTGTCAGTGAGATATCTGATGGAGTTTTAAACCGTATCCTATGAGCAGCAGCAGAGTTACGCTAATTTTGAAACATAAATCCCATTGTGTACTTTATACAGCTAATCCAGTTTTTGAAAGAAACATCTGTCAATTTTTCTCCCCTCCGTGTTTTCTTTGTATCTCTTGCTCCTTCTCATCAAGCCCTACACTCAGAATAAAACAATAATCATAAACATTTTGGAAACCAGTTTTTCCAGTTTTTTGTTTTTTTTCATGTATACAATGCCCATGGATTCCATTCGAACAGAGCCAATAAAGGGTGAGTTGAGGATTAGAATATAATCTCCGTCTCCTTGCAACTTCTGTGCAGTGCTATCATTTCCAGCCACACAGGAAAGGGCTTTTTTCTGTTGGTGGCGGGCCAAATCCATTGCGTTTCCATTTTTTCCAGCTCTCCGGCTGCCCTTATCCAATTCAGGGCTTATGATTGTAATACTAAAACAGAGCGAGTTGTCAAACCACAAACAGCAATGATGAATGCCCCTCTGCTCTGTGTGCTTGTTTGTTGTTGTTGGTTTTTTTTGGGGTGGGGGGGGGGGACTGAGGTGCATTTTCTTGACCGCGGCTGCTCTGCTGTACTCTAGCAGGCAGCATTGATTAAATGCAATAGTTCTGTTATCTGGATAAAAAGGGGACAAACACGAGGACGATAGTGGGCAAGGGAAAATAATGACTTCTTTCATCTTGGCAGTGAGGGCGTCTGCGTCTTTCAGACTTCCCAGGGAGATGTACACAGCTTAAGGAAATGTTTAATTAGAAAATGCCAACCTTGTGTCTGCTTGCTATGTGTCCGGAATAACAACATTTATGATGTGAATATGACAGCACATTTCCTTTTCTGCTGCTTTCGCGACTCAAAGAAAGACATCCCATCAATTCTGAAGAGGGAGAGAAAATAATTAGCCGCCTACGTTGCCACTACCGCTCTGAAGACGACACTGGATTTAAACATTTCATATTGTATGAGACAAGGCAATAGACCTGCACCAGAATCATCCCAGTCTGTGTGTGTGTGTGTGTGTGTGTGAGACAGGTACCTGGTGTGAAAGTTGCTGAAAGTAAACAAAACCGGTCTGAGAAGTAATAATGACTCATGGGGATGATTTCTGAAGAGCTGCTGTGGGTCTAAAACAGCATATGTTTCAAAAAGATTTTAATACCCGACGTTCATCATCCCAAGACTTAAATAAAAAGAAAACCCTGCTGATTAAATCTATTACAGTTAGCAGTATGTAACCAAAACTCCTTTTAAAACTTTCCTTTGATTAAAAACCAAGAAAATAAAGTTCATTTGGAAGAAGGTTGTGAGGCCCTCTGGCCCCCAATGCTCCCCCTCATTAAAATGCAAATGGTTTGGTCGGTACCTGCACTATGGTTTGATCATTACCTGACGTGGCTAATTGTGCTGACTGCTGGCAAGCTAGATGCCTTTTCCTCAACATCAAAACTAAACCTGGATTCCCAAATAAAGCAAGAATGAAAGGAAAGCAATAAAAAGAAATTCAAAAACAATCGTGGCATATTTGTGTCAGGAGAGAGGTGAGCTCACTAATGTTTTAGTTCAGCACAACAAATACAGGCAAATTATCAGCCTGTATGTGGACAGAAGAGTGGAGACGGCAGAAGCTAATAAGTGCAGCATTAAGATATATGTATTTAAAGTGTTACAAGATTTGATGTTTCAAGTAGTAGTAGCCTAATAAAATAGTAGTTTGAAATACAAAGTGGAGCTCACTTACAAGAACAGCAGCAGGTTCAATCCTCCATCTGAACATAATATAGTAAAACACGGTGGGATGTAGTCTACAACCCTAAATATTATAAATTAAGCTTAAATGGGATATACTATAATATGTAGGCTTTGCTTCTATCCATTTCCTGAGAATATAAGGTATTATTCATGTGGCCTCTGTTAGAGAGACCAAAGGGCTGAAATCTCTAATGTGTAGCTGACCTGTTAAGAAGATTCTGAAGTGATGAGGAGTTCACAAAAGGCCCAGATGTTTGTACACCCTTGAACATAATAAATTATATTATTGGACGGCTTTTTCCCCTACTCTTCCTGGCCTTCCGGTTGTGGCCCTTCAGTGTGGCAACACTGTGTTTGCCTTTCAGATCCGTGAGGGTTTAAATGGCCACACAGGTAAATGCTTGTTCCTTCGCCTGCCTTGTTAATCCTTGCTAAACACACATAGATCACAATTAAAGGAGTCACCTATGATCTCTCCGAATCCCTTTTTATCCACTCAGCTGTGGTGACTCCATTAGAACCTGTTTTCTTTAAGTTTGTTTTAGCTTGGCTTAATCTAGTCTCTTACAAGTTAGAGGCCTTCGAGGAACCTTCAGGGGTTCTTTTGAGGGCATCCACAGGGGGAACTTTACAAAGTTCCTTAAAAGAATTCATTAATGTTCCATGAAATCCAAAGGGACCTTCTACAGACCTCCAACATGTGGAAGGATTCAAAGAAGCACATATTTTTTTGCCAGGTGTGGATACTCGATACTGGAAAAAACCCTTTTTTGGTGTCTTAGCCCAAAGTCACTCACAGAAAATGAAAATATTGGTACAAGGATGAATCTGGCCTAGCTTGGAACAGGTGCTGTACCGATATATGATTAATAGGATTATTTGGATGATTGACGAGTATTTTCTCATTTATACATCATCAGTATGTCCTTTATCAAGAAAAGAAATGCTAAATATTCGCTGGGATCCAGGGTCAGCCTAACCAATCTTTAGTATTCGTCCCACCAACACAGTTTCCATTTTGATGAACTTTAAAGAGCTAGGCTGATTAAGGAGTTATTTTTGCAAGTCAACTTCTAACAACATTCTCTAGCTGGGTCAATCCCACCCACATTTGTAGCCGTTTTTCCAGCCATTTCTCATGGATGCACCTAAATAGCAGGCTAGCTATGTAAGAAGATGGCGTCTTCTTCCTTATTCAGCCCAAAGAAAGTTCTGGTGTACTTTTTCAAAAACAAGCCAGTTGTCAAAGAGCACAACACCGGACCTGTTTTGTTTGGTAACAGTATAGCAGTTTCTCTGTATTTAGTCATTATTTTAATTGCTACCAAAACAACAGTGCAAGGCTAAAATGTCTATTTCTTAACATACAATGTAAAATAAGGTGTGTTCATTTTTGGCAAAGCTAGGCTAAACACATTCCAAACATGCTTCTGGACTGGATGCACAGTGATCAAATTTGTATCAATCTTCTTATCTAACTTCAGGTGTATAAACTCAGCTTATATCTCAAAATGTTAAAGTGGTTCTTTCAGGGGCTTTTGGGCACCCTGAAGATCTTTGATGACCCCCCAACGAACCCCAGTTTTGTAAAGTGTGATGTTGCCCGACGCAGCCTGCTCCACTGGCCTCTAAAACCAAGTTAAACATGAAGACAGTGCAAGGTTATTTATTGCCTACATAAAAGCTGGTAAGTGTGAAGGGGAAGAAGGGTGGAAGATGGAGGACTGAGAGACTGAGCAGCTGCAGGCTCGGCTTTCCAAGAGGCTGTAGTTTGTTATCAGAAGGGGATCGAGCATCACACAAATCAAAGCAGGAAGCTACACAGGAGGGATACATTTACTGACGCACACGTGCGTACAAAACACACAGTCACATGTGAGTGAAGAGTAAGAGGTGGTCCTCTGAAAAAGGTTTTACTTGCAGATAAGCACACATAATCACAGACACACACCTACAGGCAACCATGATGCAGACTCACACACACAGTCAGTGTGCGATTCAGACTGTACTAACAATTTCACACTTTCTCATTATGCCTCAGCCAGGAGCACTCGCATATGAATACACATTCATACGTGACAGCACAGTCAAACACAAGCACAGATAACCACAAAACAACACACACTTGGGCATCTACACACAAAAAACAACTCTGCCTTTTATACAAACAATTTCCCACTTACCCACTCTGCCTCAGCCAATTTCGTGGCAAAAAAAAAACCACCATAAGTCCCTGTTCAGTAGCCGATAGTGAGTGCATTGGGGCTTCCAACAGCCTGAAGATGAGAAAGTTCAGCTGAGGTTATTGGATTAGTCCCTCTTCCTTTTTGTGGTGTTGTGTCCTTAACTTAAAGGGCGTAGTGCTGGATGGATCGGACTCTCCATGAAAGGGACGACAGGGTGACAGGTTAGCCTGTCTAAGCTAAAGTAGAGTTTAGCTCTTCGTACCGTAAATGCTCTTGGTTCATCTGTAGCTCTGGCAGGAGGGCAAATGTTTTGCCACTTCAACTTGAGCGGACTAGTGGCCGATATTACATGTACTTAAAAAGGCTCCCTTCAAAACAACAGTCACACTTTGAAATGAATCAGGTGGCTGCGTTTTTAATGATGAGATTACTGCGTTGGCACATAACCATTGGATATATTATAAAAAGTGGATACTGAACTCCAATGTCAAGGGAAAACAGATGTGCATAACAGCTCTGGGTTAAAAGTGCGTGGGGGTGAGTGGGTGGGGGCTAATGCTGCACGATATGAGGAAAATATGCGAAATGCTATAACGTTGCCGATTGCTATAACATTACTTGCAATAAATAGACATATCAAAGTGTACTCAGTTCTGAATTTCTTCTACTTTGACTATACCGCTAAAATAAAATGCTTGTTGAATTTAAAACAAATCAAAAGAAAATCATTTCCAACATTATTTTTTTAACAAAATGAACACTGAATTGAAAATAAAGTTATACATTGAAAGAATGACAGTTACATTTTAATGTGCAGTTTTATTACTGAACCACAGTACATGCAATATGTCGCAGCCTCGTGCAATGTGTTTATTGTGCCATTTGTGATGGCAATAAAAAAAATTATATACCGTGCAGCCCTAATGGGGGCACGTTGTTTCAGGTACAAGTGACATATGGAATACATATATAATCACAGATGCAACAGTTTTATCTTTCGTAAGGTAAACAGTGGAAATACGGCTTTCTTGTGTTCTCTACCAGGAATGTGTATTTGTGTGTACTAGGGCTGTGCAATTAATTGAATTTCGGTTTCGGTTTCGATTTCGGCTCCCAACGATTATCAAAATAGTACAACC
>NC_048426.1:797436-813226 GCF_013103735.1 Etheostoma cragini | reverse complement strand
TTACATAATCGTGATTTCAATATTGACCAAAATAATCGTGATTATGATTTTTCCCAAAATCGAGCAGCCCTAGTGTGTACGCAAATGGTGCCTTGCCAGATAAAGTTGCTATGTTTTAATCTTTTACCAATAGCCAGAAATCAAGTTTCTCAAGAAAATGTTATAATAAACTTTACAGAAACCTACAGCTAAAAGGTTTATGTTAAAGACAAACACTTTCTGTGATTATTATTACCTGAAGATATCCATTACCAGCAGGTGACCGATAGAACAGACCCCTGCCTTACACAATCTGCAACAGAGATATTTATCACATAATGCAGAGAGAGAGCTCCAACAGCTAAAACTAAAAAGCCGTTCTCAGGGACATCCCCTTCAGAAAAATAAAATAAAGTCGTTCAGTGCCAACGGTCCACACCGGCTGTCGGACTTCTAACTTAATTTCTCACAGTTTCAAACAACAGTTCAAAATCACGCAGGCCCAGTACAACCACAGTCTGATCTGCTGCCAGTGAGCAGCTCCACTTGAGCTGTTGGAGGTCAAGGGCCTTGCTCAAGGGCAACTCAGTGGTGGCAATGAGGGAAGAACAAGCACTGCTCTTTAACTTTCCCCACCCAATATTATCCTGCCGGTCTGGGGATTGAACACAAGACCTCCCGGTCACAAGCTTGCTTCTAACATTTAGGTCACCATTGCATAAAATCAATATTCACACAGAGATCCCTCTGTCAACCATCCACTTGTTTCAAATTTTTTTTTTATTTTTTTTTTTACATGGCATAGTAAAGCCATAGCCCAAAACCCAACCCGGATCAGGTCCAAACACAGACACATGTACGCAGGTTAACACACACACACACACACACTAGTCAGACTTTTCAAAATCAATAAATTAATAAATAAATATTTTAATGCCGCGAGAGTCTAGCCTGAGTCTTAACACCGTGACAGCCGTAAGCAGTATTGTGTTACAAAAGCACAACGCTCAAACCTTCTATATTTCAAATACAATACAACATAACTGAATAGGCTTTGAATTGGCCATTCTGTCACTAATCCCTCCATAATATGCACTCAGTTTACTCACCAGTAAATTAGGATCTTGGGTATATATGAATCATCATTTTGTATCATTGCTGACAACTGTCACAGTAATGTGCATGCTGTGGACACTACTTTTTTGTTCCATTGGAAATCTTCCAGTGCAATATATAGTGAATACAATTTACACAAAGACACTCAGATAAAATGATGGACAATCAAAGTAGAGCACAATATAAAGAAGGTGTGATTTCAGACAAAGCCTTTAAGTCACTCCAAAGTCCTACATTTGCCATTTGTTTCTTTTTTCCATCTGCTCCTGCACTCTAGCTCAGCAAATGCCGCAGCTCTAATGGATGACAGATGGAAAACAAATCAACATTTAAGCAGCAAATTTGGGTTACACAAATATGTTTTTATTACAATCCCACACCACCAAAAGCCAGTCATCTATATCAATAATGAAGTCTATGACCAACACCCATAATGATTACAAGGATTCTGTGTTTTCTTAAATATTTTTACTTGGCAGGAAGGAAATAAAATTGAGGTAATTTAAGTTTTTTTTTCATCCTAATTAAGAAAAGAAAAGTCCACGCAAGTTTTAGAACTCTAATAACCTTGAGCATCCGTTTTAGTTATAACTATTGACCATTTTTGCAACAGACGTGTCCAAGGTTTCTCTTTGATCAATACCACATATGTGAACTATAATCTTGTGCACTGCATCCTGCAAAAGTTGCATAATGTTAGAAAAAAACTCTCAATCCCCCCCCAAAAATGTACAGTATAAGTACCAAGCAGTTTATTTATGCCTTAAAGTATAATGTTGTAGTAAAAACAGTTATCAGCTTATTATGTATTTATTTAAGTGAGTTGTGGACTCCCAGGCAGCTGTCACCCTGTCAAAATGGTCTCACTGTGGACTGTGTCTCATTAGCATGGCAGACGCCTCCTTTTAGAAACAAGGAACGAGCCATCCTACACCACTTCACAGGGAGACAATCTCTCGCTCCTGTTTCGCCACAGCAGCCTGTCACCTGCTGCCAAGAACCCTTTCAAGGGGATTTTTCCTGCTCCACTGATGCACGGAAGGAGAACCTCCCCGTGGGTTTGCATGGCCACTTTTCATGGTAAAGGGCTTTTCCTTTAAAAAGAGTCTTACTGCAGAAAGAGCCAGTCTTAGCAGGAAGACACTTTAAATGGGAAAGGTTTGTTCATAATTCTATATTTCCTTTTGGGGATTAAAAACTATCTAGGGCTTATTTGTGATTTCAAAATCCTTTCACAGTTCACAAAAGTATTGAAATATTTGACTTAATCTTGCTCTGAAAACCTTTTTTTTCCCCAATCAGCTTTGTAATGTGAGCAATGTGGTTCTGCATTAACATGTATGTGCCAACATTTAAAATTCTTCTAAGCTTGAAGCTCTTTGAACTAGTTTAAAGTGGACAAGGCTCACCTGAAAAAAGGTGACGTCTGAGGAACAATTACGATTTAGCCATTGTCTAAATCAAAATGTAATGACATGGTCATGATGGTGCTTTATCAGGTTATGTTTCCAGATTACACATGCAGATTCCAGATGACGCTTCTTAAATACATACATAAAAACCTAGGGATGTTTCTTCCTAAATTTCATTTTGTTTGTTATGTAGTCATTGTTATTCAAAGGTTATAGAGAAATACTTGGGATTTGAAACCATGTTTTTAAGGGCAATGATGATGCATTCACATGTAGTACATGTTTCATCAATGGCGGAAAATTCTAACTAATTTATATTTTTGGGGATGTTCATTCTTTGGAGGTTTCATGAGAGATCCCTTAAAACCAAAAAGTCAAGCAAGCATTGCCTCATTGAGATGAAACAGCAGTTTTTCACAGGACCTGAAACACTGATATTTTGAAAACTATGGATTTCTTCAAGACAACAGCTACATTTTATGTGCTTCAGACATCTGTATCTGCAAACTAAGTAACCGAACTGAACAGACAAACAGTCAATTAAAAAGTACAATATTCCTCTGTCATGTAGTGGAAAGAAGGCAGAAAGTCTTGTGAAATCTGGGCTTACCACAGTACAGAGTAAGTGTACTTATTCCAACCACAGTGATCTACTGACTAATATGACTGCAGAAGACAACATTCACTAGACACCTAATATACACAATATCATGCTGTAAGCCAATGTTTGAAGAAGACTAAACTTTAACAATAACCTCTAATCAGATTCAGCTTCCTCTTATTTGTAAGATCCCTTGTTGCTTAGTAGATACAGAAAAAAAGGAAAATAACCTAAGCATGAATTTTTACTGATTTTTTTTAATCATTTGTCAATTAATATTAATTAAATTAATAATAGAATTTTTTCAGGGTAAGGTGACTTTTTGAAAATTAATTTTATTCTTTTTTTTAATTAAAAGTTTTGAGCCATACATCTGTGTTTTGGAAACTTTTATTCCCAGGAAGGTAGTGGCATCCTCTGAGGCTGCTAACAGCCTTCACATGAGATTTTGTGATAATGGGAAAAAGCAGACACTATCCCATATATTTCACTGAGAGCTAGACAACACGTTGCCTGAGCCATTTTGCAAACTGAACTAAGAATAAATGATTGGATAAATGCTTTAAGTACAATGTCTATGATGGGTCTTGTTGACAGTGTTTTATCTTTTCAGTGTCCGTGCTTAATGTGTAACACGGTGTATGACAAATATGGTCGAGGGAACAGAGGATTTGAAGAGAAGAAAAAATTACATTTGTTACAGTAGGGAATATCTATACATCCCAAGTGTAGAAAGACACATGTTAGGAGGCAGAGCACTGAAGTGTAGAAGCATTAACGCAAGACTCCTTGTGTGTGTGTGTGTGTGTGTGTGTGTGTGTGTGTGTGTAGGATCTGTGTGGGCTGTGCGTTGGTGTGTGTTCATGTCTGACTCACTCCAAAGCACAAGATGATCAAAGCCGGGACAGACAGAGACAGACAGAGAGCGGGGGACACAGTGAGCCAGAGATGGATGCAGTCCAGACCTCACATTACATGCCTGTCTGTCAGGCAGACAAATTATTAGGCAAACAGATGATAAGATGCAAACTCCAGCAGGGTCACGGTGCATTTGTAGGCAATGAGGACTTTGGGCAGCACAGAAACACCTGCTATGCCATATTTGCAAACAGAAGGCATGTGTTTCCCTCCCTCGCACTGCTTTGAATGCCACACATCTGTGCATGTCTGTGGCCTGTTTGTGCAGGTATGCAGTGTTGTGTAATGTGGCCAGCAGGTTGCCAATTGGGTAGAGAGGCAGAATTGTAACCAGAACATGTTTATTTTATTTGAGCTGAAAGCTGGTGAGTGTGTTACTTCATGGCGAATAGATGTGTCCAACCAGGTGGATTGGGCCGGTGCCACGTGCCTGTGATGGGCCTTAAGCTGGTTTAGACAAAAACACAGTTAAAACACACGGGCAACAGAGAGACCTCCTGCTGAGAAACTCTGAAGATGGGTTCAGCTGGCACGTTCCAGTAATTATCAGGGTTCGTCTTGCACAGTGATATTTTTGGCGCCCCACAAAGATCAACTGCTTAACAATTTGAACAAAATTTGACTTTAAAACAGTCTACTCTCATCCATAGCTGCTATATTTGACACATGCTAAACTGGAAGGTTTTGACAGGGCCTAAACGCTCCGCTGATAGGATCTCACTTTTACTGTCCAGAATCGGGCTTTACCGGCCTATCCCGGTGGTTTCAACGGTGGTATTTAATCACAGTTTTAACCGTTAAGTCAGGCTGTCAAGCCTGCCAAGTGCCAAAGTCCCAAAGCCAAGTCTTTGGGCTGATTAGCTGTCGACACACAGAGAGTAACACAGACGCACTGCCTTTACTGTGTGCGGACCAGCAATGCTTACTGTCAGGCGTGGTCATACCAGACAGACCAATTCTGATCTAGAAAAAAAAAACACTCATTATGCTTAATCAGTGCACTCAGATTTCTCCTTTTCTAATCCACACATTGTGTGAGGTTAGTAACAAGTTGTGAGTGATTTTATCCAAACCAGGTGGTATAAAATATGAACCAAGAGCAGGTCAGAGCACTGGACTTTATCCATGTGGTGGATGTTGGTGGGGAGCAAAAACATAGCTTAAAGAGTGAATAATATTGGATGTCTGTTTGATGTCCAGAAATATGACACCAAATGAATGCTGTATGTGTAAAAACTTTGGAGAAACCTAACTCTTACTTCTCACCACAGTGCACAGCTTGCTAAACTCTATGATCAATGTGTTACTGATAAACTACGTGTCACTTTTAGTGTCAGACCAGATTTAAAATCAAAATTACCCATACAAATCAAACTTTTTTTGTATAGTACCTTCATAAAGATCAGTGTCTTCAAAGTGCTTCACAGGTGATTGACTATAATGCACAGTCTATAATCTGGGCATTGTGTGTGTGTGTGTGTGTGTGTGTGTGTGTGTGTGTGTGTGTGTGTGTGTGTGTGTGTGTGTGTGTGTGAGTGAAAGACTGTAAGCAAATGAATGGATTACAGTACAGTCAGACCTCTGCTCTTAATCTGTGCTAGTCTCTATGGAGCCTGACAGTAATACCACTTTACCTTCAGTGCAGCGCAGACATGAAGTTTGACAGGACACTCGTTTCATCCATTTTCTTCTGTTTCCTGTCTTACTTGTTTGCATTTCATTAGCAAATCATTCCATGTCCTGATAACTGCAGCAGTGGTGGGGCGATGTTAGACTGGTGATTGGTAAATCTGCCTCACATCTCAACAGAAGTGTTTCTAAATAGTTGTAAAATTTGTAATGTTTTACGTATGTGGCTTTGAATTATTTATGGCTTCTCACAATATTCTTTGTGTGTGAATTATGAAGAGGCTGACATGACAGACTTTGGCATGCAACGTTTTCCATTTGTTTAGGAAGCGTCTGAATAAGAAATGTGTGTGTGGGGGAGACACGGAGGTAAAATGAATTGTTGGCACTCACTGGAACAACATCAATGAGTAGGTGAGAGGGAGTTATGTAAACAGAAATATTGAACTACTGTAATTCTTTCACTCTAAATATAGTAACACAAACTAGCCAGCAACCACCTCCAGTAAAACGCTGCTGTTAAAAAGCCTCTACGTTTGAACAAGGATTATTATTAATACGTCATTTAGAAACATTTATTCCAACAAGCACAATATTCCACCTAAAAACACAATTCTGCTTCACTGTGGAGATTTGCAAGTTCGGTTGGGACAATTTTTTGTTTCACTCTTAGATTCCTGCTCTTACTTCTCTCTGACACCCTGTCCATACAGCAGCCGTAGGTGCCGGTCCACTGAACATGAGTTACAGAGTATAAGACAGCTGTCATAGGATTATTCTCTTGTTATCACTATCAGCAGAGACTCCAGTCAAAAGTGGAGTCCCCTACACTTCACTGCTAAACCACAGAATTAGCTTGAATATTTAACAAATAAAAGTTAAGCTTTAGTTTCACTCCTCTCCTTCAATTCATACACCGGTCCCATTGTGTTGCACAAGTTTCAGGTATGTGTGTTAATCAGCTCTGATTATTTGGTGTGGGATTATTTTGTGGGTAAGGTTTTCCCTGCCGTTATACGGCTTAGGCAAAGCACCTAAAGCTTGGGTTACACTCACGTGCAGCATCGTGACACGGGCCTCCATAGATAGTGCCCTAAAAGCATGCACAGAGACGTTTATGCTCAACACATTGTTTGTTGCAGTATTCTCCAAAACACCAGGGGGCATACAAATTAATCTATGAAGAAGCACAAAGTAGTAGAGAAGAAGAAAAGAGCAAAAAGAAAGCAGGCTGCCAGGCAACAGTAGTAAACACATCCATGATAAAAAACACCAGCGAACTTAGCTTTGACAAAGTGATCTGTCATATTTTTCCACACAGAAAGCAAAATGTTTCTTCTTATCCCAGTGAGGTGACTCTCTCGGACCACAGAAGGCCATTTGACTCCCTGTGGTCTGTGAAGAATCACTCAGATGTTTGTATGATTTACAGACATTTGTGAACATTTCAAAAGCATCCTACACAACCCATCAGCAGAACGGATAAGAGACACTTAGAGATTCCTCTATTTACGGTGCTATCTTGCACTACATCGGTAATAAGACAGAAAAACACTTCTTTGGCTGGGAGAAATTGCAGTCCATAATACATTTACGAGTGGTGATCCACAGCCAAAGATCTTCCATTTGGTTTGCTTAAGTCCATACATTGGCAAGAAAATTGCTGTGTAGTGATAGCCGAGTAGGAATTAGCCTTACCCTAACGTTAGCCCCCCTCCCACTCATGCTACATAGTCTCAACCCGGCTTGTGTGCACTTTGGACCAGCAGAGCTGTGTTGATAGACCTCGGCAGTGTTTTATACGGTCTCGTTACAAAGATGGTCCGCATTTTTAATCCATGTTGTCTTTGTCTCAGACAAAAAAAAGACAGGATTTTATTATCAAGACCACAACTGTTGCGATGTTGAACCAGATGAAAAGTGAAACATTTTGTCGCAGGTAGATTTAAGGTGTCCAGCCCTAAGTTTTCTGCCTGTGCCCCTAAACATTTTAGTTAGGGGGTCTGGAGCCCTCAACTGGCTTTAAGGTGGACTAGCTATTCTTTAGTGATAAAATTTTGCCAAATATTGCTTTAGCAATCTCTTCGTTGCTATGACCGACAAAAACTCAATGGTATGCAACTTGTTGCGCAATGACGTCACTAATATGAAAATAAATGTCTGACATCAGTTGCTCCAAAGCGCTAGCAAAACCCACCAACAAGATGCAAAGTATAAACACTACAATGAAAACTGTATTGCTCCCTTTTGGACCGCGGCTGTTTTTTCTTTTTATTGTTTTTCGACCAGTGCTCATGTTGTCTATTTGGGTTTGACTGTTCTTGGCTTACTTTCAGATCAGGTCTCTTTTAAAAAATTAAGGTCTGCATGCTGGGTTCAGTTAAGGTTTTTCCACAGATCAGTTTATGATCCAAGACCACCTCATGCTGCCACTGGCTCACTAAAGAAGCACACCGCCCGCAGACCACTGGAAGGCATTTAATATCAAACAGCTACAATGAGCATTCATTTAACCATCAAGGTTAAGCAATCCGATGCCCACTCAGTTTTCAATAAACATTTGAGAAACATGTCATGCACATTTCTTTTTGTCTTTTTGGTCTCTCTGTTTGCATCAGTTTTAAATGTTGCAGGAGAGAAATGGGGGACAAGCTAAAAAATCCATTTACAGCTGAACTGGTTAGCCAAAATATTGCAGGCAACAAGCTCTTATACCATTTCTGTCACACAGAAACACATTTAGTGTCCGGCCAACATCACAAGTAGTGGGTACAGTATCCAGCCTGATGGAAGTCTAGTATTGACATATAAAAACACATGCATGCCAAAGCCCAATTAAATTCCCTGTTCAGGCAAAGCCAAGGTAATCTTTTTTATTGTATTCACTGTGTTAAAAATGGGACTTCCATCATCTCGGAGGGGCAAACTCCGTTAAAATTCTGGCCCATACCCATTCATGACCTGGATGACTAATCCATATTATATGCTTTAATCCTGGTTAAGAGTCTCTAATGGACTACCCCATTAACTCCATCTGTAGCACTTTGCATTGTTTAACTTTGTATATCTGTACTTCATTGATTGTGATTATGTATGATGTTGTTTGTCTTACCAGAAGCCCAATTACACTACAGAGACACTACAGGCTTTAACTCTTAACTCCACTGCGGAGAAGGCTGGTAATCTGTATGCTTATCTGCTTCAAAACACATACTACTCTGCTTTAAACACCTTGGAGTTGGACTGTGTAAAAAAACTACATTGTGCACTATTTGGGCAATTTTTGGAAGGTGAGGGCTTTTAAGCAGTCTGAAAACATGGCAACTGCTTTCATTATCTCCCCTTCCCCTTTCTTAAGCACTTTGAGAGAATTTGTGTATGTGTTTGTGTGTCTCATCCTATCTTCCTGTTGTTTGTGTTGGTGAACGGTAATCTCAATGAATAATTAATTCAACTGTGAACCAGTTATAAATGAGGTTTGATTTTTTCTTTTGCTCAACAACAAATGGGCTTTGATGTTTCCCACCAAGGCTGACTAAGAGCAAAAGGAATAAAAATAGAAGGCAGCTCCGGTACAGCAGGTTCAATGACTGCGCTCCCTACAGAGGATTTTAGAGAGAGAGGATTTGAAGCTAATCCCATCAACAGAGTACAGTATCAATGAGGGCAACCAAGTGATCCTCGCTGCATCTCAGAAAAGTTGCTCAATGACACTGCTGTCAAAGCTCTTAACTGATCAAACTGGCAAATTGCTATTTAAGGCTAGCAGTATTTGTAGGCGCTGTAAGCCTGATAAAGATTGAAAGAAACAAGCCTGCATCACAATGGACAGTGATTTTTGCAAATCCCTTACAGAAGTAGCATCTCCCCTCCAAATCACATAAGGAGGCAATGCAATGGAATACTGCTATTGTCAGCTGAAACCCCAATAACTCTATAAGTAGATAAATAATGCTGTTATATCATTCTTTCCCTGTGTCCAAAGCATCCAACTGTAAACCTACAATATAAGTATTTTTAGCCTTCAACGTCACTTTCAATAGCTTGCATGCGTTTCTGAGTTGAAAAAAAAAAAGGTTTAAATAAAATCACCGCCACTTCCAAAAAATTTAAAATTATTTTATGTTTCAATACAGCATCACATACAGCACTTTATGGTAAAACCGGTTTGATTTTTGGGCCTTTTTTTGAACCCTCCTTAAGACAAACGATGGTTTCTACCCCATATGGAATTCCTCCCAAATGCAACACAAGTCTGGATCATCATTAGGACCAGCTGAAAGACAAACTAAAAGAAATTCTGAGGGGTAATGAGTCATGCTGTTATGGTGACCTTGCCCTGCTCCCTCCATTTCCTTTCATGTCCCAATGTTGTTTAATTCTGTACATTTTCTGAACATCTGTTTTGAACAAAAGTCTATCATTTGACTTAATAGCAAATTAAATAAGAGCTGATTAGTTTACTCTCTGGATGTCGTATGTAGCATCAGACCACTTGTTGAACTTTCTCTGTTTAGGTATCAGCCAGTATTCAAATAAACTGTCATTTTTATTTTAACTTATTTTAGAAACTAAACTTCAAAATAGAATAGTTAACTTTGAATGATGGGGCCAGTTCACAATGCATAATTATAAAATAAAGTGTAAAATTCTTGGACTAATTGTAGCAGACAGAAAGAAGTATTACAAATGAAACCTCCTGTTAACATTGTATAGAGTCCCCAGCTAAGTAAAGTCTGGCCACAGAGAGGGGCCACGGTGAGCCACAGGCAGAGACAGTCACAATGAGGATACCATCATGGGTCCGATCCCACACCTCCTTCCTCTCACTGCTGCTTTAGCCCATGAACCCTATCACCTAGAGTTGCTATCAAAGCCTGACACTGATGATATGTTCACTGGGCTGGGGGACAGACCTTATCCATCATCCTGCTCTTCCCCAATAAAATCCATTGCCAGAAAACACGACAACATGGGGCACTGGAGAAAAGAGATTCAAGACTCAGGATTCAAGGATAACTAGCTTTCAGTAATCACTGATGAAGTTCTGGGCATGCTGGAGTCATTAATGGTCAAAATTCCCACTTACAAACGCCCCTCTCTCACAGCAAGGAAATAGGAAAAAGTTACCAACAGGACATGTAATGAGTTCCGGGCTGCTTTAATGAATCATGCAGATGAACCCATTGCCGAAGTCCAGAGTTTTTAACTGTATGTTCACTAAACTACAACGGATTCATTCTCAGGGAGAACGTTTAGATCTTTGGGAAAACTTGTCAGAACTTGTAGCCACACTAGAACAATATGCTATTTTTTGAAAAGGGGATGAGATGTTTGCTCTGTTGAATAAAGTTATAAGACTCGAAGTCTAAAAAACAATCAAAAAGTCCATTAGTGGCCCAATAGTAATTATATATACACTGAGTCACACACACAAAATATAATAATACACGTACATTGCACTGACAGATGCGCGCACACACACGCACGCACGCACGCACGCACGCACGCACGCACGCACGCACGCACGCAAGGTTTTTATGAATGTAAGGTTTTGATAAATGTAAGGTTTTCATGAGGGTAGAGTAGACCAAAAGCCATGCGGTCACTACAATTTAAACCATTTACCCTCTGAAGGGCAGGAATGTGCTCAAGAAATCTCATGGAAATTTGCATATCATCCATCCATCCATTTTCCACAGTTTACTCAAGTCGCTGTGGCAGCAAGCTAAGCAGAGTAGCATCAGATCCTCCAGCTTCCCCTGGAGAATCCTAACAGGTTTCCTGTTCCCTGATATATAAACCCAATCAGCATGTTATGGGTTTCTGGAGGACCTGCTCGACCGCTGCAGAGAAAAAAGTCCAAAAACTGGCTTCTGTCAATTTAAAGGAGGAGCGGTGCCTTCCAGATATCTGAGTTCCAGATGTTTGAGTGTTCGATATTAAAGACTTCATTTTTTTCATAAGTTAACCAACAATGAATGAAATTAAATAAAAGGATTATGCTAATCGTTGATATAAACACATTTTATTTGATTTCAATTTTATCTAAAAAGTCAGTTTCTATTTCATAATGGCATTTTTCTCAATGACTTTTTTTTCAACTTTTATTTCATGTCACTTTTAATATTGACGCACACTTTTTTCCTAGGTCACTTATTATAAAGTGCGAAAAAGTAAATGCGGCATAATACAGCCTCTAAAGCACATATGCAAAAACTCTCAACGTGCCCATTTTCAGAAGACAACCACATTGGACTCGCCTTAGTAACTTAATGAAATCAGTATTTGTGTTTTCGCATAAACAGCCAGCTAGAGAATGAGGGCCATCTAAAAAAATGAAATGCATACCTAACTATCCGAGGTGGATTTAAATGATGTACGTGGAATATTTGAAACCTCAAAAGGCCAAAGCACTGAACATGCAGGCCATTTAACGTCTTTAATCTTTACAGACACATTTCCATATGTAGAAACATCACAGAGAATGAGCAGTGGCATGTTTATGTCTTGCTCTGTGATTACAGAAGAATTATTGAAGGGGAATACTGGACACAGGCCCATGCCCAAGGCGTACCAAGGCCCAGGGTACAGAAGCTCTGTTTGAAGTGACTGTTTCTTGTTGCCAATCAAATGACCACAAAGAGACACAAAAAATTCACAAAGAGACACAAAAATGACCACATGGGACTACAAAATGACAGCAAAGAGACATACTAGACAAACCAGGGGTGCGTGATTAATCTAATCACAATGTCACACTGTGCGATTACATAACCACCCAAATTTGTAGATTTATTTAACAAAAAAGGTGTGCCGTGTGCCCGCCACGTCTTCCCGACAGCATTTACAACAGATGAAGCCACCGTGTCTTAAGCTTAATTGTTTTATTGTTCACTGCTCACTTTACATCGTTTTTGCTGTCCCCCCCCCCCCACAGCCGCTGAACTAAAGCCTGACACTGCTCACCACCACTGACGTCACTCACACACCTGCCAATCTCACTCTAACTATAGCCGGATTTATGGGGGAAATAATTTTTCCCCCTGCTTAAGTGGAATTTGGCAGATTTAAAATAGCAAATTTTAAAGCTGTAATTGTGAGAGGCAACAAGCAAATGTGTTTTAGAGGAACATGGATCGAGGAGTCAAGGAGCTATCAAATAAGGGCTGTGAGATGCAGCCATGGACATACAAAACAACCAAAAAGAGGAACAAAACAACTCCAATCAATTACTTTCTGTCTCAGGTGTAGCAGAAGGGCATTTTGTATGTGTACTCATTGTCTCATAATGTATCCATGTGTCTGATGAACAGAATAACAGGCATAAAGACTGTTTGGGCATTTAGTCCACCAAGCTATCCTATACTATACTATACTAGACTAGCGGCCTTTATATGTTTTAACTGCTCTTTAATGTTTAATTTTTTATACTGCAGTGTAACTTATTTTAATAATTTTTATGTAAAGCACTTTGAATTGCACTGTTGCTGAAATGTGCTATACAAATAAAGCTGCCTTGCCTAAGCAGCAGAGATTTAGCATACGTGAGGACACAGTGAGATAGGTGCACGGGAGAAGACTGGGAAAAGTCAAAGCTGCTGAACGCTCCAACTACAGCATTGTTATCAAGAACAGTGTCTCAAAGCTGAGACCTTTGTAGCAATCATTCTTATTTTTGAATAAAAACACCTGGTAGTACATCAGTTTAAACTTTTTTTACCCACACTTAATTTTCCCAATCAGCCAGGGTTCCTCAATCTATGCAATTCATTTTTTCCAGCCAATTTTAACTCCGTTTCTTATTTGAAATAAACAAAAGAAAAAGAACGAGCAAAAGACGTACAAAAGCAAAAAGCAAATAAAACAAAACCCATAAACCTGGATTTCATTTCCTCAAGATAGTTAAGGGAAACTGCATCATGCATTAAAGAGTATGATGATATGCATAAATTGTACAGTAAATCCCATTACTTGATTGGAGTCGAATGGCATGTTACCAAAATCAAAATGAATGCTCTAATGGACCACTACTTTCCATAACGGCATGTACTTCTAAAAAGCCCATGATTTGATTTGAGTGGCGCATTATCAAAAACCATTTAGCTTTAACCCTTGTATGGTTTTCGGGTCAAATTGACCCATTTCAAATTTTTACAAGAAGAAAAATGGAACAAGTTTCAATTTTTCTACCTGAAAATCAAAGGCCTTACCTTATTTTCAGTGATAAACATGTATTCCTGACTCCTGACTTATGTTTTTTCCATAGTGGATTTTGAACATGACTCATAATCTTATGACAAAAAACAAATCACACTTCCATTTTAATTGTGTTCTAGTAGAGAATGATTGCATTCCTATACATATACTGTATGTTATCTCAATTGTTTGAAGTTGAGATAAAGACAATATGTTAATAGATTATGAAGTAACATTTTATTTCAGAATTGTTTTTAAAACCCCATATAAATCAGGGGTCAATTTGACCCAAGGGATATGAGAGGGTCCCAAAAGTGAAGACAATACAAGGATTAAGAGACTTAAACTAGAAAATATGTATTCAGCTGGGGTTTCTAAGGGAAATGTTATCTGTAAACCCTGAGGCAGTAAGAATCTGTTTCAAACGATGCTATATGTTCCCAACTGCTGATGCTCATCACCAAATTATTATGTTGCCACTGGACAGGTGTTAGTCTGGCCCCAAGACTTATGATTAATAAGGCTTAGCAATCCTTTGATCTTGTAATACCCAAAGTACAGTATGTCTTTTCATGGGCCCTAAATTATGTATTTTGGGATGCTACCCCACACTTCAAATTTAATAGCAAAAAGATTTCAATTACATGATAGTCCTTTGTGTCACTGCCAGCTCCCATCACATACACAACAGAAATGACGCTAATAAATAAAAAGCACAAACTGGGGTCTCGGTCGTCACCAATAACATAAACATAGGCCTTTCTCAGAGGCTGAACATTATTAGCTTCACAAAGACAACGAAGGTGATTATGATGTATACTTGTGAAAACATTAAAGACACAAATAAGGTCATTAAATAATTTTAACATTTACCAACCCAAGTGTTTAAGGGCAGTGATTCAAAACTAGGGTTAGATGTACCCTAGATGGGACCTCTGCATTTTGTACATGGAAAGACTGAAGAAGCTAAAGCAAGTGGCAAGCAAACGTTAGTGGAGCTAAACATGTTGGCTAACCTATCAGGGTGCGTTTTTAGGTGTCTGATAAAATGAGATGTGGTTGAGCCAGAATCTTTTATCTTGATACCACATATTTTGCATTCAGTACTTCATTTGTTTGGGCCTTTTTGTATGAACTTTTTAAAGCCAAAGCATCTGATGAATGGCACAGCCGCTGGCGGTGCAGTCAACATGTTTGTTGTTTTCTCTCATGTGTAGCCGCGCGCAGCAGATACGTTCTATATTACGTGTTAGGAAGGTGGGTTACACGTTACGCAGCGAGGGGAATAACATTCAGCCATCAGACATTTTCCAAATAAAAAGATTGTTCACTAGTCCCGCATCTCGAGTGTGAGTCAAGTCTTAAGTCACTGTGTCTGATTTAAGTGCAACTCAAGTCAGAGTCTCAAAGTCATGTCCTCATCTCTGCCCCCAATTTGTGAAATATCTAGAATATACCTTTTGCTAACAACAACAACAACAACAACACCGTTCACAGCCACATTCACTAACATGCCTGCCCAGGACCGGTTGACCAAACAGAGAAGCTCAGATAACTCCACACACAGCGGGAGTGTAACTTCATTCTCTGCTCACGATGCCATTACTCCACTGTATCTTCACATAGCAAATGTTTGCTAGCTGCTTTATTAAAAGGTTCTGAATGTTGAGTATAAAAAGGAAAAAATGGTTCATATACATATACACACACACACACACACACACACACACACACACACACACACACACACACACACACACACACACACACACATATATATATATACATATATACATACATATATACACATATACACATATATACATACATATATACATACATATATACATACATATATACACACACACACACACACACACACACTCACCGGCCACTTTATTAGGTACCCCATGCTAGTAACGGGTTGGACCCCCTT
>NC_048426.1:790385-797336 GCF_013103735.1 Etheostoma cragini | reverse complement strand
CATATATATATATATATATATATATATATATATATATATATATAAGCACAAACACAAAAATACAACAAAAAAATACAGAGCCTTCCACAATGTTTAGTGTCTAATATGTAGACATATTCGGGAATGGTTCCACAGTCTGAAGGAAAATCTGACAGAACTGCGTAACAGGGTTACCTCAATCTGAAAATTCATGAAAAGACCATCAGAAGACCATAACTTTCACAACAAAATCGGGCATAAAAACCCACATGAGGGTAAGATGGTGAAAGACAAAGATGGAAAAGCAGCATTTAAAATTTCTTCTAATATAACAAGTACTGTCATGTGCTTTTTGTTTTTCTGTTTTAGAGCAGGCACATTAAGCAATGGAACACAGCTTCACCTTCAGATTACTCTCTGTCAGCGTTACAGGAGCTAGAGGTATGACAAACAGCCCCAGGGTCCTTGGAGTTCACCAAACATGTAGGCTTGAATCACAATAAAACACAATAGACAAAATGCATGCAGTGATATATGACGCAGTACGAAAATAACGAGCAGTACTGATAATACCTCATTGTTCCCACTTGGAAAACTTCCTTCATCACCAAAACAGCCCAGTTTGTACAACAAAGGGAGCAAAAAAAGGCTAACCAGAGACACACCGACACATACAGTAAATACCAGCCACTGCCTGAAAGCCACAGTAAAAAGGGTGGTTCAGAATCAAAAGCCTCCTGCACTACAACTAAAATGTGCCTATGTTATTTTCAGACATAGGGGCATTTCATTTCAAACAGATTCACTGTGGTAGGCTGGAGGTAACAGGAAAAGCCTGAAGTGTAATGGTGTTCTAGGACTGTTACAGTTATGGGATAGGGTGCATTAATCGCCAAGAGCTTTGCTGCAAATAATGATTACTACTATTGATCATCATTGAAGTTGTGGGACAGAAAATAATCAGTAACAAGTTTGATAATCTAGTAATCATTTAAAGTCATTTATCAAGCAAAAATGTGTGTGTGTGTGTGTGTTGTGACTATATATCTGCGTATTGCAATTGTGTGGCCCAAACTGTGGCAACAGGTTAACTTACTGAAAGACATCAATTTAAACATGCCGAAATCATGATGGGCTCATTTATCAACACAGCTGGACACTCCGTAAGTTTACATGCACACCAACATTCCACCATCATTCCAAATACATACACATACACAAGACATATTCCAAATTTGATACAGGTCATGTAAACAGCAGATTCCTGTTAAGACAAGTAGGATGTTTCGGTATTATTCAGGTTTTAGAGGCATTCTTTGGACAAGTAACCTATACAGCGCATTCAGAATATGCGTCTCAATCTGGCTTCTCACCGCAGTCTTATGGTTAGCTCTGTGCGCTGCTACGAGTGCTGCACACAAACCAACCAGCCAACAGTTTGCAAGGCTGGGGACCCGATAAGAAGGAGAAACAGCTACTTTTAAAAAGGCAGCTTTTGGCAAGGCAGCTTTATTTGTACAGACCATTTCAGCAACAGGGCAACTCAAAGTGCTTTAATAAAAAGATTAAAATAGTAAAAGTTACAGTGCAGTACAAGAAATTAAACATTAAAGTAGGGCTGCAAAAATTTATCAAATTTTAATCGCGATCACGATTTTGACTTCCCACGATCAAATTTGCGTGATCGAGTGTTGTTTTTTTTAAAGCGTCATTTCATAAATAACTCTAAAGCTCCGTTTTTTTTGCATATATGCATCTGCTGCTCTGTAAACCCGTCTGCTCAAACCTGCGCAGCTTAGTTTCTAGATGGAGACAGTCCCAGAGGACAGAGGGACGGGAGGACAACTCAACAGATAGCAGTTGGTTATACATCGGTCTCAAGGTTTACCAGTTTACCAGTAAACGCAACATCTTGTCCCGTCTGTTATTTAGACAACAGCGGTGACCAGTGCTAGTCGGTGCTAGTAGCGTCTGTTAGCTGTTAGCTCCTCTAGGACACACCGGTGCTAATGTCCTCGCATCCGCTGCAATGCCGTTTATATGGATATGGTTTAATTATGCATTACATGACCCATTTCGTCTGTAAAGCCGTGCCTGTGTTGGATCTCTCTACTCTCACTCGTCTTACTCTCCGCGCCCGGCCACACAGCGGCCGCCGGTCCACACTTCTGACATTTGTCTACAGTTTAAATTTTTTAACACAGCTGTGTATTGTTATATATGGGGGGGGGAACCTGTGCTTGTACCAGTGTTTCCGTGGGTAACTGCTATCGCGGCCGCCACGACGAAGAACACAGAAGAAGTTATTGAATGCAACTAACTTCCGTTGGTAGATTAACAGCGTGTGAGACGGAGCTGCTGGACCTGGACCTGGACCTGGGCCAGAGATGTGACCCATGGCCAAAATATCATAGTTCATAAAAATGCAGCGCAGTGACGATACATACATTTCATACAAAGTGTGTATCCACCGTTCGACCCGTGCTGGACCCGTTCATAATGAGTCAGCCGTCTCTCTGTGAGTAGCGTCCATCACACTCCCTGTCGCAGTTATACATAGCCTATATGTGACAATAAAATTTGTTTTGATTAAAAATCAACAAATAATCGTGATCAGAATTTTGATCAAAATAATCGTGATTATCATTTTTGCCATAACCGTGCATTCCCTACATTAAAGTGCAGTTAAATACAGTCAAAATACAATACGAAAATAAAAGTTAGATTGCAGTACAAGAAATTAAACATTAAAGAGCAGTTAAAAACAGGTAAACATATAAAAGGCAGATAAGATAGGAGATTTTAGGCTGCTAGTATGGGACAGTGTATAAGCCGCTGCCCCACACGCATTATGGGGGCGCAATAACCATTTTTGTGAAAACCCAAACTTTGTTGTCGCTCTATACAGGCAGAACCATACGTCATTACCATCTCATCCATCACGGGCCCTGCAGGATCAAGAAACTTTGTAGTCTGGTTACCCATAACCAGGAGTGGAAGTACTTCTCTTTACACTACATTACAGTCATCACTATAAGGATTAGTTTAATCACGGCAAACGTTGCAAAATCCTGAACAGCGCCAACTGTTTCTTGTAGATTTTACCATAAAATCTATATCACATGCGTTGAAGAAATTCTCAGACATAAATTTGTTTCCTGTTCAGAAATACCCCCAGAACGGCCACAACCCTAATCTCATAAATTGTTAACAAAAACAACACAAATGGTACCAAGTCACTCAGTTCACTTCAATATTTGTTTTAGCCAACAAAAATGATAATTTCCCCGTTTTGTTGCTTAATCAATGAACAATTTTGTGGAAACCCAAACTTTGTTGACCAATATGGTAGTATTCTACACAGGCAGAACCATAGTTATTTACCATATCATCCACCACGGGCACTGCAAGATCATGGGACTTTGTACTCTGGTTACCCATAACCAGGAGTGGAAGTACTTCTATGATGATGATGATCAAAGACTTAGATATCAACAGGTCTTTGGATATGTGCACACATCGCTAGGCCAACCTTTTCAACAAGCCGGTTAAAGGAAGGAAAGAAGGACGCAGTGTTTGCACGGCTCTTGAAGTCCACCGACGCTGTTAAACTTGTTTTGCAAGGCTACATGTAAAACGGGAATATTAGTGGAGTATTCACTTTCATTTATATAGCTAGTCGGAATATTGTCTTTTTCGGAATAAGGGCAAATTATTCAATTAAATAAGAGTATTATGTGCATGTAAACGCTGATGAACCCAGCAAGACTAGAGAGGAAAGGATCTGATGTTAGTCAAACTAGAAAAACGATTTCACAATTGGATGTTTAGCAGATAGTGAGAGATAGTAGGTGGTTTGAATTTCCCTCTCAAGTTCTGATTCATTACTTCCAGTGAGGGAAATGTCCACATCCAACACCAGTTTCATTTGGGCAAAAAGTGTGAATGGGCTCTCATGTACTAATAACAGGAGAGATGCCACTCTCTCTTTATGCTTTTCAACAGACTGGGTGTTGTGTCTGGGGAAAAGTTTTGATGATGCCCTCTTGAGTTACATAAATGTTGCCAGTAAACATTGACTATGTTTACTTGCACATTATTATGCCGCCATTAATATGCTGCCATTTTTCTGAATGAATGTGCCAGAAATATTCAGGTTATGTCATACGGTCAGCTCTGTGCGTTATGTTTGTTGTACACAAGCCAACTAGCCAAATGTTTGCAAGGCTGCGGTAACATTGCATTTCTAAAAGAAAAGAAGGAAAAACACACTTACTGTTAAACATTATGAAACACTTCAACAGGAACAGGTATCAACAGGTTTATGGATAGACGCAAACCTCGCAACGGCAACTTCTCAAGAAGGGGGTTCTGTGTTCACACGGTCAAACATGCACGCCCTCACTGGAAAACTTTAAAAGAAATCCTATTTTGCATTGCGGATGTAAACAGGAGTATTAGTAGAATTTTCGTTAGCCATGTAAACAGCTTAGTAACTAGAAAGAGATAGTACTGCATTACTTTACTTTCACACACAGAAAATGTCTTTTTACAATTTAGCTTTTTAGGAAAAGCTAATGCTAGTGTTTAGGAGAAGGTGACAAAGTTACATGAGGTGCCAGTAACTGGTACAGTACATATGGCATCTCATTTAGTCCAAGGAATTCATTCTGTCCACAAGCAGCCATGGTAAGGGAGCAGGGGGGTTACGTGTAATTTGTAATGTCATCTTCCTCTGCTGTCAAAGAATCCAGCTGAATTCAAGCCGGAAATGTTGCGGCTATGCACGTTAGACATCCAAACATGTGTTTGGACGTGTTTTTAAAAAGCATCCTCTGTGGGTTGGAAATAAGGAAACGTGTTACAGATTCAGACAACACACAGACATATCCCCCACCTTCTTTGGTAACCAATGCCAATGATGAAAGTCAATCACTTTGTCCCCTGTCACACTGCGAAGAGATTTAGGCAATCTGTCACTTCACAGCTTCCCATATTCACAGCACCTATTGGGCGTCACCTTGCTCCTGAAATTAAAAGGCAACAACAGGCAGGTCTCCTGTGACAACGAGCTGTATGAGAAGAAGTGAGCTGAAAACCGTTTGGCAGAAGTGTCGTCCTCTACCTTTGCTGCCGTTTGTTTCAGGTAAATGACGAGAGGTTTGATCTCGGTCGGCGGTTCACTCAGCACTTCTTTACGCTCAATTCTGAATCACTCCTGCTACAGGACCTGATTTGTGGGATTCCTATTCATATGTCAAGCTGCTGTCCGTACCAAAAGTATAGGAAGGGAGTCAAGTGATATCCCAGTTTGAGTGATCATACACAAGTCCAATATAGATTATAAGGGTAAAAGTTTAAATTCTTATTATTACTAACACATTTAGGTTTAGTGTGAACATTGCCTCCATCTCTCCTCGTTTAATCAAGAGAAAAATAGAGACGCAGGAGAGAAGAAACACCAACAGCTGTCATCAAATCTGCAGTGATCAACGAAATAAAGAAACCGCTCTGTCTCTCCAAAGATATTCTGCCTCTCCTCTCTGTGATGTGGAGGGAGGAAGAGAGAGGGGTGTTTCTACATCGATGTATTGCTGATCGTAGCCGACTTTACAGTGCGTGAACTTATATTGCATAAAAATTCATTATCAAGCTCAGTGAGTCAGACTCTTTTGGGATAATGTGAAAGTGACAGTTGTTACCGGGATTTTACCTCATAGCGTTCATCTCACTGGGGACCTGCACTACCAGTCATGTGATGTAATACAGAAAGATTTCTAGGTAACATGCTGGAAAAACTGATAAAATATGAATGTTTGGAGCTGAATTGACTCACTCTGGATTAAAGGATGGGATTTCTATCAGGGCATTTACCAGCACGAATCATACACATCTGCCCAGACACGACTCCCATTTAAAATGAAGGCTTTAGGTCATAAAAAAAAGGGTGGGACCATCTTATCTTGGTAGTCAAAGGCAGAAAGATTCAGAGCGAAAATCAGGGGGGTGTTTGGTGTGAAGTTTTGCCACCGTTTCCAACATCGATCATACATTCTCCCAGTTTTCCTATTTTGCTACAGACTTTGAGACATACTTGTTTGGTGTATATAAACAGGGATGAAATCTAAAACAGTCTTTGTGAAAATCCAACAGAGCAGTGGCCTGTTGCACAAGACACACACCTTTCAATGTAATCTGGGGCCTCAATGCTAAACTTGGCGTACGCACAACAAAACGTCCACCGCTATCAAATTTTTAAAAAGCAAATGGGAAAATGTGAGGTCCCCCACGGACACTCTGACCCAGGTGTATGCAGAGAAACGTCTGAAACCAGAAACGGCGAAACACGTTAAACTGTGTGAAACTGAGACCATGTCCAAATCAAAATATTGCCTCTCATTTGTAAAGAATTCACAAAGCCATCTTTACAATTGATGAGATCCGTCCAGAAATGCTGAAGGCTCTGGGTGTGGAGGGGCTGTCTTGGTTGACACGCCTCTTCAACATTGCGTGGAAGTCTGGGACGGTGCCTAAGGAGTGGCAGACCGGGGTGGTGGTTCCCCTCTTCAAAAAGGGGGACCAGAAGGTGTGTGCCAATTACAGGGGTATCACACTTCTCAGCCTCCCTGGTAAAGTCTACTCCAAGGTGCTGGAAAGGAGGGTTCGGCCGATAGTCGAACCTCGGATTGAAGAGGAACAATGCGGATTCCGTCCTGGTCGTGGAACAACGGATCAGATCTTTACTCTCGCAAGGATCTTGGAGGGGGCCTGGGAGTATGCCCAACCAGTCTACATGTGTTTTGTGGATCTGGAGAAGGCGTATGACCGGGTCCCCCGGGAGAAATTGTGGGAGGTGCTGCGGGAATATGGGGTGAGGGGGTCTCTTCTCAGGGCCATCCAATCTCTGTATGAACAAAGCGAGAGCTGTGTCCGGGTTCTCGGCAGTAAGTCGGACTCGTTCCAGGTGAGGGT
>NC_048426.1:755162-790285 GCF_013103735.1 Etheostoma cragini | reverse complement strand
CCTCCCTAGGGAGGTGTTCCAGGCACGTCCAGCTGGGAGGAGGCCTCGGGGAAGACCCAGGACTAGTTGGAGAGATTATATCTCCAACCTGGCCTGGGAACGCCTCGCGATCCCCCAGTCGGAGCTGGTTGATGTGGCTCGGGAAAGAGAAGTTTAGGGTCCCCTGCTGGAGCTGCTGCCCCCGCGACCCGATACTGGATAAGCGGATGAAGATGGATGGATCTTTACAATTAATATCCTACACAAACGCCTGTTTGATCAATATGCAGTGAAAAACAGAAAAAATAAAAGATACTAAAATTCGAATGAAGAAATATTTGCAATAAGAAAACTCAAATGATCTGCAATTATATTGAAATGTTATGGAATTTAGTCTCATAAATGTGATAAACACTGTAAACACCATAAATGTTTACACTGCTGCCTGAGGTCATCATACACAGTATAAGTGTTTTATACATTGTTAACTTTTATGGCTATAGATCGTTTTAGTTCGTTTTTATTGTAGACAAGTTTTAACCACTGTGAAAAGGTGCAGGAACTGTTTGTCATTTACAATTAGAATAACACCAATACATTTAGGCTTTTAGAAACAATCAAATTGATGGGTATAAAAATGCATACAATGCATAAGGGCATGATTTTGCAATGTTGGGAGATGTGGTAAATGGAGACCAACTGTAAGAAGACTTGCTGGCAAACAAGTACAATTGGTTTATGAGCCGGTTCTGACTGCCTCGAGCTGTCCTGTTGGATGGCTGTGCTGTTTTGGGCCAAGCGTTACAGAGCACTCTGAGAAACCACGCCATGCTTCTCCCACTTCAAAAAAAAGGGTCAGCTCCGATGTGCCATGGCAAAAAAAAAAGCGTACTTGCCGTCGGGGAGTTCCAAGTGAACTCAGGATAGCGGTTGCTGTAAATCATGGCGATGCACAGAGAAAAAGGGCTATTCACTGTTCTTTAGTGTTGGTAGGAATTCTTCAGCATTTAAGACTGGGAGACTAGAACACATGTAGACAGCGTAGGCTTCCCCTGTCAAGTCCGTGGTACCTACGGTACTGTAGAAAAATGAGTGCCTTCACTTTTTCAGAATGTTGGGCTCTAGTTGGTACCGGAGAATTGGTTGTTGTGACATCCTTAGTTTACAACCTGTATGATCATCCGACTTATCCTTCTTTTTAGCAAATTAAACATTTTCAGATCTCAGCAGTTGGCTTACTTCAGACAATTTACCATCACCCAATGATTTCCCTTTATTTGCTTATTTGACAGGGACGATGCTCATTGATCAACAGAAACTGTAAATGAGCCAGAGTTAGCTCACACACAAAACTGAACACAGCTGCACAGAAGTTGGTTAAAAATATCCGGTGCTAACTCTACATTTATCGTCTTTCTGCCATTGCACATGCTGGACTTAATACAACTACCAAATCTCATCAACACTTGAGCTCAACTGTAGTCAGTTTCACACGGTTCCCAAAGTTCTGTATTGAAAAGGCACAAGTGCAATAAATTTTTGAAATTACTAAACCACTGAATTTATATCTGGAGCTAGTTGAAGCAACAATCCTCAACGTGCATTAATCAGCAAACTGTCAGTCCTACAAACACATCCGATCACGTACAGAGGGAGCTGCTGCAGACAAATATATTTTGCAGCTGTACAGTTACAGTAGACAAGCTCATACTGTATAACACTATATACATACTCTTCTGCTGTGATGAAACCTGGCACCTGGTGCATTAGAATACATTATAGATAATGAATTCCCTCTCGTTTCCCGCTGCCGAGCAGGGCTGTCTGACACGAGATGGCTGAGCGACAAAGCTTGCAGTTCTTTGGATTCATATTTTCCATTTTCATGTGGGGAGCAACGCTGTCATGCTTGTGCCTCACTGACAAATGAAAAATGTAAGGTTGATGACTACTTTTTTTATTTGTTTCTCCGCACTTCCAACCTTGATTTAGAGATGTCTATCCGGGAGCTGTGTTTGGTACCTGCTTATTACCATCACTTCCCACATTGCTGGAAGATTAATTACAGGTTTCTCATGCAAACAAGACGCACCTAAAGGCAGACAAAAGAAAACATTGAACGCTCCGCCACACTGACAGGAGCACACTGTCATAAACAGAGTTTACCATCTAATTTGTTCCTTTTGTCACACACAAGTTTGTTAACAGGTTTTTTCGCAGCTTCGCCTTTGCTAAATTGAATACTGCATCATCTCCTCCCGCCACCAAAACACCACTGCGGACTTGTTTTGCCTAAAGTGATTTTTCCAATGAGATTCTTCCATGTGCGAGTATTTCTTTCCCCTTTCCATGCTGCCATACTTTGGCAAAGTATTGGCCACTGTGGATTTCCATGTGTGTGTGCGCATGCAGGCTTGTATCTGAGACAAGGCCATCCATCTCAGACAGTCCCATCTGCGCGCAACAGCCTTGTTTACTTATCCCTCGACCAGAGCGCAGCAGCAGCCTGTCCACAGGTACACAAGCAGCAAGCACGCAGGACGAGCTGGGAGGAGCTGAAGGAGGAGAAGGGGGGGGGGGGGGGGGGGGGGGGGGGGGGGGGGGGGGGGGGGGGGGGGGGGGGGGTTCAGCTTCTGTCTTCATCTGGGAATAAATCACTCTTTACACCGACGCTACACTTCCAGACTTCGTTCTCCTCTCGTACCGTCTACTCGTAGCTCTGAAGCCATCTTTTTCACCTCTCCATTTTCCAGTACCCGATTTAATTCACTCATCTTTCCAAAGCAATCCCTTTCACCTCCCCTCTGTCTTTTCTCTCCGGTCCCCCACTTTTTTACATTGTTTGCCATTTTTCTCTTTCAAACCTCCCACACCTGGTCCTTGTTCAGTTTCTGTCTAGTTATCTTTCCAGAGCCATTCTTTCCCCTCTGTCTTTTTTTATCCTCTCCCCTTTCTCACAGTCTACCCTCCCAAGTTGTCTCTTTTATCTGGTCGAAGCATCTTTCAAAGCCAAACCCTCTCTTTCCCTCAATCTACTTTACTTCCTCCCCGGCAATGACTCTCATCGCACATCATCATCACATTTTTCTTGGCCACGCTCTGCCTTTGTCTCTATCGGTGGACAGGGAACAGCCGGCATTGAGCCGATCAGGTGAAATAGAGCCCTGTGATGAATATTCATCCCATTAGCACTAGCTGCCGTGTCACAAAGGCCTCCAGCCTACAGATGTCACCATCTATTTGTCACGTATGAAACCCACAGGAAGGTGTCAGCCAAGGCTGACAAGGGAAAAACCGAGTGAGCCCCACCTACTCCGTCTGAACCCAACCAATGCATTTGAACCACGTCAAACAAGTATTAAGAAGACACCGATAGTGATGGTACTGTCCTCGGCCATTTTCCCTGCTGCCCATCACAGATATGAGTGTGACTTAAGGAGCAGAGAACTGGCCAAATATTAGAAATGAAACTGGTTTAAAAGGAAAAGTTGAACTTCTTTTTAACAAGCTGGGTCATATTCACATTGATTTGACCATCACTCCAATCAACTGATCAACTTCACTCCTGAGATCTTTTAACTGAGCAACAGAGAAGGAACACAAGCTGTAAGAAAGAAAGGTTGTGAAAAAAACAGTCTAACCAGTTTAATGTGGCGCTGACTCGCGCAGATCGCTCTCTGTCTGACTTTTTTTTATGAGTTGGAAGCAGAAAGCAAAACCCAACTGTCTTTGATGATGTTAAACAAAGAATCGTTCTCCCCTTGTCTCAAATCCATCCAAGAGCAGCCTGATTCCTTGTTTACTGCTGCTATGTAACGCTTGGTTATGTTGTAATCTTGGTTCTCTGAGTAAAGACCAGGCTACTTTTCCAGTCATACTTCTTAAAGTGTAACCCTCGCCAAAATGCAACCTAGGGTCTTTTTTTGGGAATGTACCCGAGTCAAACTTTTGCTTAAAAGCATATTTAGGACGGAATCGCAACTTTTAAGATTTACAGTATTCTCATCTTTCGATCACAAGGCCTTTTGAATGGGAGAGGTAGGAGCACTTTAACGCTAGCCTAAAAATAGCTATTTTTAAAACACTAAGGCTCGACACAGCTTTACTAGAAGTATTACCAGGTGCTCTACACATTAACTCAGCATTAAGAAAATTGCGTTCAGAGTTTACTAAAAAAAGAAAAGTTTTGAGCAACTCATGTTAGCAGTTAAAAATATTTTGAGGCATACATAAAACATAAAAGTGCTCCGGGTAGGGAAACATGAAAATGTACTCAGTTGTGATGGAAATCCGTTTTGATGGAAAATTCAATAGAAATTGAATTCAAAACGGAGTGGAAATCTTTCCAACATTCTTATAAAAAGACTAAAAGACATTTTTCATTTTAAAGTGCAGTTTTCTGCTGATACTTTCTTTTAACTAACACAAAAAAACTGGGTATATTTGCCGATGTCACAGCCTTCCACGATGTCTTTATTGCGGCAGTTGCTATTGCTATGATAATTAAAAAAAATAAAAATAAAGATATATTGTGCAGCCCTAGAAAGCATCATGTTAATTATCTTGTGACCCCTGGATTTATCGTGCAACACATTAAAATCACAACCACTAGGATGGTTTGATAATATGGTTCAATTCTGTTTTGTTTTTTTAAACCTGTGTGATCGTTTCACGGCTTGTGTTTCTTGCCCTGGTGAAAAAAATAAAAAATCTTCAGCAGTGGTGCTACCTGAACACACTTTGACAAGATAATCTACTTCAACAATGCAGATGATTTCCTCTGAAGATGCTCAGAACTGTGTGGAATAAAAAATAATGGTAATGGATGAAAAGAGAGCAGGGTCAGATGGGGGGGGGAAACGTTGACTTGATTGAGGTTCCAGCCCAATTAACTGGAGATCACTTAAATGGTTGACGAACTGAAGAGGTCATTATGCTGAAGAGCTCTGAAGAAGCCCATTAGGGCTTTCCAAAGCTGGACCCATGACTCCTCCACTTTGGTTTTCTGTTTCTCCAATAAAAAGACAGATGGCTGATTCGGCTGGCATGTTTATTAAATGCTTTACCTTCATTGAATCTGAAGAAACGTGCGCAGCCATCCATTTGTGCATGCGCCTGTGAGCTCAATCATCCATTTGCTACCCGCAAAACTACAGCACATAATATAAGCCATGGAAAGACTTTATTCTCAAAAACTGAGCTAAGCCATGAGAAAAATACCAAAGAACAAATCAATGTTTTCCACAAACTGAGCACAGAAAACAAATCCAAGACATATCGACTTTCCTGTTAGCCCTGCAAAAGAGATGGTAAACTAAACAATGTACAAATGTTTCCCTTAACAGCCAAAGAAACATGAATTGGCACATCAATATATACAGCAGTAAAGAGACTGGGTATATTATGTCTTTTTCAACGGGATGTGCAGTGTGTGGGGATCCGTCATTCATGCGCAGCAGCTCCACATAATCATGCTTCTCTAACCGTGAACATCATAGCAGCCTCCTGTATTAATCATGCCATACCACCAACATGAAGCAGTCTGTCTCAGCCTCCTCCGAATTCCCATAATGACTTCAACAACATCTGAGTTAAATCAAACTGTATTTCAGAGGGCATTTGTGTATGTGTGTGTTAGTGAACATACTGTATGAGTGCTACGAATTTTGCTCCACTTATGCAGTATGGTTCAAATTCAATGGGACTTTCAGAGACAGTGGAAAGAAAAATGTCCAATACTAATTTTCATAGGGCCTGCTTTTTATGTAAAATACACTTTCAGCAGTCTCAGTCAATCAAAACAATAATGCTTGTTGCAGAGCAATACTAAAAGATGGACCTTAACAAAACAAGCCTTAGGAAATGTAATGCACTGGTAAGCAATACAACAATTGCCATTTTCAACCTCTTAAATATGAAGATAACTTGCTTTTCCCTGTCCGTGCCAGGCCTTTTTGTGTGACGTGTCCATGTTCGTGTGGGTTCCCTCTGACCACCAAAATCATGTATGTTGGTTGTGCTCATGTCAGTGCCACTGGCAAAATAAACGGTTGGTCCCCTAGGCTCTGTGCTCCGGCTGCCCAAGGATCCTAGTGCGTAGGATGGGATACATGCAGAGGCCAAATTTAATTTCTACGTATGCTAGTCCTGAGAAATTATAATGCATTGTGAATGTGATATGAGTTTTTGACTGTTGGTCAGACCAAACAGGAAATTTGAAGATGTGACCTTTGACTTTCAATAATCAAGTACATTTATCAGATAGTATTTCTGTACTTTACTGAAGTTTTAGGAATTTTACACAGTTGGATTGCAACTTATACTTAAGTAAAATGATCTGAATATTTCTTCCAATCTTTATCAGCCCCAATCAACTGGTTAATAGTTTAAAATTAAGTCTGCAATGTGCCAATGTAGAGAAGTGTAAAATAAGCCTACTTAAGGGGCGTTCAACATAAGCACTGGTCCAATGGCCCGGGGCCGGTAAAACAGCACGTTGGGCAATCAAAGTCAGGAGTCAGTTGTTTGTAATTTGATGGCAACGTCATGTGCAACACTATTTAACCTTGATTAGAAATAGAGTTTGAACTGAATTATTAGAGTGGAAATCCAATTATTACTCAAATTTTTTGTTGCAGAATAGTATTTTTGTTTGTTGTTTGGATGAATCATTACAATGTATAGTTGATTAATAAACTTGGAAAAAGGTTTTTACCCACCGGGCCACTAAAAATATAATGGCGTTACCCCTGTTTCTTCAGGTGTAACGCCATTCACTTTACTGGTAGTATTGACAACAGATATAGCCATTGTGTCTTGAGAAGCTCTAGCTTGTTTTATTGTTCACTTTTAACTCGCTTTACATCAACTTTGCTAAGTCGTTTCCTCACAACGGCACTCATACGCTACTCTCCGTTACCGCTCGCTCTCCTTGCACAATCACACGGGCACTGACGTCACTCAAAAGGAACACGCCGTATCCCCCAGAGTTGGACAAGTTGATACATACCCTTCTCATCTCCATGCGTGCTGTAACTGTCTGACGCTCCTAGCATTAGCTTAGCCTAGCAAAGATCCTGTAGGCAACTGGTTCCAACTAGCCTACTGCTTCCAATAAGTTACAAAATAACACCAACATGTTCCTGATATATGTTGTGATTTGTATAGTCACAGAGTGTACAAATAACAAGGTCACATGAGACACAGCCATATTCTAACCGTCTAAATGGCGTTTTTTTTTTTTTTAAAGTAGCGTGTGACTTTGCCTTGTATCCCAGCCACAGTGGCGGGTGGAGTGGTATTCAGCGCTAGTCCGTGACATTAGTTTAACAAATTGTGGCAACATATCCCGGGTGTTGAGAGGCCCGCCGCCAAGTCAGCAGAAGCAACTGTTGAGGGCAAAGTAAAAGAAAAAGAGTACTTAAAATAAGTACTTTTTCAAATAAGTGGTTAAGGGAAAAAGAGGGAATAGTTAGCCTACTAGGGTTGGGCAATGTCCCCTAAATTGGCAGTTGACCAGACATACATTTAAATGCCCTCTGTAAACAGACAGCATTACATGCTGCCGCTGGTAGGGGCAGTCCATTACCACTTGACCTACTTTCACTTAACTACGGTATCGTAAAGGCTAGACTCAATCGGATCGCCCTGCTCTGCGTAACGACAGTACAGAGGAACGTGGCATCACAATGGTGGTTCTCTATCACAATGGACAATGATATATCGTCCATAGGCACAGCCATATAGCTTACCTTACAGACGACGGTCCATGCACTGTACTTACTGTCAAACCTACTCGTCTTCAGAAAATTCAAACAATTTGTTCATCAGAGAAGCAACTAACCTTAAAGTAGAGACAATAAAAGACCATGAGTCATTCAAGTCTCATATCAAGTGCACTGCCATACAGCTGGCAAAGATGGGACACCAGGAGCAGAGTGTGGATATAAAAGGCTTTAATTTTTGTTTCACATCACTTTTTCTTTGCATATAATAATACAATATGTATTAATAGTGCAAAATAATGTATTGAAGCAATTCAAAATATGCTAGTGCACTTTTATAAATTTGAATTCTGGAAAAGTCGCTGGTAAAAAAAGTATTTGGCTGGTAAAATTGGGCATCAACAGCCACTGTTGCTGGCAGGCAAAAGAGTTAATTTCTCATCCTGGCCGGGAGCGTCAGACACAGTTACAGCATGAACGGAGATGAGAAGGGTATGTATCAACTTGTCTAACTCTGGGGGATACGGTGAATAAGCTAAAGTCCCAATAAGTCGGCGTGTTCCTTAAAGGCACGCTGCCGTTCTCGCTCTAACTTACGCTACTCTTGTCAGGGGGATGCAGTATACCGCTCTACCGCAGGAATTTCTTGCTTTTCAACTGCAGTAGAAACAAATCCGTGCAGTTATGTGACTTAGTAGGTAGTACTTGCTCTGTTGGGGATGAAAAAGCCTTTTTATAATTATAACTATTACTACTAATTAAATGTTCATTTATAATGATGGTGCATAATAGTGATGAGCAACAGGAGTTGCCCACCTTTTTATTCCTTCCCACATCTCTCGCAGCAGAGCCCCGGTAGAGACATCGCCATATGACCCAATTATTGTCATTAGTGGCCTCAGTAATTAAGGCCTTTTACAGCTCCATCTCCTCTGTCTCACATAGGAGGGGATTTCAATTAGGCTTGCTTTGCAGCTCTGCCTGCCTCACTTTCACAGCTAAGCCACACTGTCACCTGTGTAGCCAAGCATAGCCAAGCAGCAGGCAGCCTGGCACTCATGGAAAACTCCCACAAAGCATATAGGGCCTAAGTGTTTCTGCGGCTGGGTTCTATTCATAACATATCCCATGCACATCAATGAGACATAACAACGAGACAGCTTGACAAGGTATCTTCTTTCAGTGAAGAGAAAATATAAGCTTTAATGCTATTTTCTGCACGCAGCTCATCACAAAAAAATACATAAGCAAACTACGCATTGCAGCGCATCTTCCTGTCATAAGTAAATAGCATGTGATATGCAGTCTCAGTCTCAGAAAACAGACAGAAAATGCCTCCATCAAGACAGATCAAGCATAACTAGGACTAGAAAAGAAGATTGAATCAGCTGCCGGTTCATAAGAGGAAGAAACAAAGGAGGAGAGAAAACAACGGAGGAGGCTTAAAATTGTTGAGTAGCAGCAAGGTATTACTCCACGGTCCCCTCCATTCCCGCTTATCATTTATCTCTCACTCCAACACTGGTGCCAAATCAGTCACCCTAATTAACAGGCCAGCGAGAAACGCCAATCAATACTGCAGAGGGATAATTAACCCCTTGTGTTCTCAATCGTCTCTACAAAAGGTGAAATTGAAATTGATTGAGATTACGTTGTTGGCTAATTGTGGCCCCTCAGTCGGGTGAAGTAGGGTTGACTAATGGCATGTGTGCCGTTATCAGGAATCAGTGGGATTGATGTTAGTTGGAGAGATGCTGCAATGTAGGTGTTGTGACGGCTGAGAACTGCTTTTATTTTGAAGGTGTACTGAAAGAACTGCATACAATTGCGGCTCCAAATGGCAATGTGGTATAGGAAGGATGAGTTTCATTGCTTTATGCGCCATCCAACATTACGCAGCTTCATTCAGCGTCAGGAACAAGGGCCACACCACAACCATACACTTACAATATTTTCAACTATCAAGCCCACATATTTCAACTTTCTCACAAGACGATTTACTAAATGCATATGCTTATAGGGGCCTCAAGTTTTGGAGGGCCCACAGAGAAAAGAGATGGAGGTGACTTTCAGGTTGCTTGTCTGCAGCTAGAGCAAGTGGCACACACTTTAGGCAATACGAGAATTCAAAATATGAGTCCAAGTTTTGTTGGTGGATTGGCACTTGGTGCTATAGGCTCCTGTTTGACAGCTGAAAACTAATCCATCATTGGTCAACCTATGCGTCTGTAATAAATAGTTTTGGTGGAACATGCGTATGTTCAAAAGTTGTTTTAGTCGTGTAACAGAAAAACTCGATTGGACAGCAATAACTGAGTTATGCAGTTAACCATAGTCCTCATTAAATCAGAATTATTCAAAATGTATCTCTTTGTTGACTGACTGATGGAGGTTTTGGTTTAATCTTATAGATTACAACAAATGCCATTTTGTTGGGATTTTTATCATTTACTTTATTATACTGTTTGGCACTGTATGCATTGCAATGTATTTTATAGTCTTATTTTTTTGTGTTCAACATTGCTTTAAAGCTAACTAAAACAAATTTACTCTTGAGGAACAATAAAGCTCTAAACCGGAAGAAGCGTCATGCAGATACAAAGTCATTGTGACCAATATCATATTAACGTATGGGTTAGTTGGACAACGATTAGTAAAAATGCAGGGTAGCCTACAGGTTTTAGTATTCTGAATAATATGCTGTTGTAATTTTATATACATTTTAACAGTCCACTAAGCTCAGCAGACAAGTCAATGTAACTTTGTTGCCAATTCTGCAATATGTGCCAGACATACATAGAAATTGAAAATACATTTCTCTCCGACCCAATAAGGACACATACAAAAAGTATAATTTAATAGATAATATATAAAAATAAAGACAAAGATGATAAGTAATATGTAATACACAAAACTAAAAATGAAGATATCTGAAATGTGCAACGTAAAGGAAGAGTTTATGTGTTTTCTTTCATATAAAGTGGCGGGTGCAGATACTGATGGGGAGCGGGTTCAGAGACACAGCGCTCTTTATCATGACTTAGCTAATTAAAAAAGTTGTAGGACTAATTTTAACCCATTTACCTTCTGGGTCCTGAAGTGCAGATTCATCTATCTGGTTTGGGTCCAAAGAGTGACATTCCGGTTTCTCTGTAGAGCCTCTTGCTTTCTGCTGCCCATCAAAAATCCGTTTTCTCCACCGTGGGAATCCAAGGACGCCGCAGGTGTTAACTTAACTTAGCTAGCTAGCTAGCTAACAGATGCGTCGGCACTTTTAACTTAGTGGCCTACTCCCATTAACCGCTCCGTCTTCCTCCAATGACATTCTATAGATCCAAAATGTGTTTCCTACATCGAAGACTGATACGGAAATGCAATTATTCGCACCGCACCTTCAGTAAACAACGTTTACATCTACTTTGGTCGTAGCTCCTAGCTAGCTAAGCTACTTTCATCAAGCCACATTCTACACCTGTGGGAGCAGCTGCCATGGCAACAAACGAGCGTCTCGAGCTCGCCTCGTGAAAATGAACCGCGGTCTAGTACGCCGGTCGTGACGCAAGGGCGATTCCACCCAATCATCAGGGCCCTCGAGGAACATGTTTAAAACTACTGTCAAATGAAATTACTTCCCTTTTTTGTTATACAACTAGCTAACAAAGCATACGCCAGAGTCAAGAGTAAAAAACAAAAAGTATAAAAAGTAAAAGTAAAAACAGTAAAATGTATAATATCAACTATACTGCCCCAACAATAATTTCTCTCTCACCTAGAATGTTGTATTAGCAACTAGGCTACTGTAACCGGGTTATATATAACTTCATCTCATTGAGACGTCTTTTGCAAGAGATACTGAAGATAGGAAGAAAAGCAAACTTTGTTAGACAAACAAAAGGACCAATACAAACTTAACTAAACTGGCCCTAAAGCAATCCAAAGCAAGGCAAGGCAATTTATTTGTATAGCACAATTCCTACATTTGTAATTCCAAGTGCTTTACATAATAAAAACACACCAAAACAGACAGTTTAACAACAATATACAGAGGCACATTAAGGGTAAAAAACATCATGTTACTTTACCACTAGGGGATGCTAATAAATAACTAAATGTTTAGCAGAGATGATCAATATCTAAGGACATTAATGAGATGATATATAAGTGGAACTTCCTCTTTTGGTATGGAAGTACACATGCACGATCGGAGTATTCAATATGAGAAGACAGAGTATTTCATCAGGGAGGTTGGGATGAAATGTATTGCTGCAGCCCAACCTGCTGATTAAAGCTGATTAGACGGGTGAGTTTTCAATGATTTCACAGGAAGATTTCAATACGGAAGGTCCCTGTGCAAATCAAAGCACTAAACCCTCTCCCTTGTTAATGTCCTTTTCAACCAATAGAGCTATACAAGACCAAATTAGAGCTCAAAGCAGACACACGATGAATCTTGTGTCTGAAATATAACCCCTTAAAGGTCCAATGTGTAGGAATTTCTCCCATCTAGCGTTGAGATCGTATATAGCAATCAACTCTTTGTCTCTCGCCACGCAGTTCAAAGTAGTACTACAGCTATGGTGGCCTTCACGCTTCAAAAAGCCGGTCCCTTGCTCTTTTCAATCTCCTTTTTCTGTTTCTGTGCAAAAGTATTCTGGATTTTGAATACATGTGGTCCTCCATGTTTCCTTCTTCTAACTTGCTGGGGCCGTGAAGAGACGATACCCATTAGCAGCGTTAGCAGCACCTGTGAGTGTATTATGTGACAATGAAAACGCGAAAGGCGAAGCAGTATGTCCGGTGTGTCCCTTACCGGCTAACGTATACCAAGATGCAAATGTAAATGTAAAATATCAAGCCAAAAAGAATCCTTGGAATTGATGGTGGTGGTAAATTTATGAAAAAGAACAAGTTTGTGAACTGATAACATTGATTTTGATAATAAATAAAAGCATTAGACACTGGGCCTTTAACATCATTGGCTACGTTTTACGATTTTCTGACTTGGTGTCGGACTCTGGTAACATCATCTCGCCCTGTAGACCACGTCCAAACAAACAACTCATTAAGTTTGACAAAGATAATTAAAGCTTTTTACAATACAAGCTTTTATTTTGAAATGCGGAGCCACCAGGAACGGCTGACTGAACCTAAATGTGAAAGAAGAGCAACAACAAATAAAAGAACAAACAGCATAAGTGAGCATGTAAACGGTGAAAAATATATAGTTTTAAATGGGCATGTTACTGACAATAGTTGGAGACTTTTAAACTACTCCCAGGAAATGATATTTATAGTGTACCAGCTGATTTTCTTTGAGAGCGAGTCAGCAAAGCTCTGGTTTAAAAAGACATCAAACATCAGGCATGTAGAGCTTTGAAACATGCCATAATGAGCTGTGACGGTTGGAAACCTGGACCAAAATATTTCTCATTAGAACTGAGAATAAAGAGCAATTAGCTGTTGAATATTGCTGTCTACAGTAGCCGGGAAAAGGTAATTTGGGGTAAGCACAAATTGAGAATCCATCCCCGCGGTTAGGAAAGAATGGAAGCATCATGCGAGGGAAAACAACAGCTTACCTGGCCGTCATTGGTGTCACTTTGGTAGCGACTGCATTGGAACAGAAATATCATTCTTGTTCCTCAATAATCCTGAGGGTCTCAGTGGTGCTGCAGGTTTAAGTATTAAGTATAGGGTAATGATGTTTAAGCATTTTGTCAACAGAAAAGATCATTACAGGGGAGAGAGGGGAAATGCAGAGAGGAAGGAACGGTGTCAAATCTGAAACCAGATAAGGAGCAATAGCGAGAATTGGCACATGACAGGGAAGACGTTTCGTAGAAAAAAAGAAAGAAAGAATTTGGAGTGAAAGGAATGGATTGGGACAAGACAGGGACACTGGACTAATAAATTGGGACCGCGCTGGTGAGAAGAAGAACGTTTTACTGCTGCGTTATCTTTTTCTCCCCACAGACCCAAACTGATAAAAAGAGGACCCCATAAAACTTAAAACAGCATCGGGAGTAAAAGTGATAAATCGGGACGAGTCATCAAGAGTCATTAAACTAGGGAGGAAGGGATGGGAGGAGGGGAAGAACCTTTTTCTCATGTGTCCTTCTAAATCCCTACAAGACACAGACTGATAGAAGTGTGGACAAATGTTAAACAAGTCTGGATTTGCAAGATTATTAGCAGAATCAAAAACAGTCTAATCGGGGCCAAGGATCCCTCAGCAAACAACCTCAGGACATGTTTACATACTGGGATGTTTCTCTTTTGTTGAGTAATGGTGGTGAGGAGATCAAAAGAATATATATTGCAGGGTCTTATAACTCCTAGATACACCCCTATATTCATTCACCTTGACAATTTAAAATGAATTGTATACTGAATCATAGAGGCCAGGGGCCTCATGTATAAAAGACTGTGCAGCTTTCATACCAGAAGATGGCATACGGCCAAAAATTTGAAAAGTACCTACGCACAGAAATATTCACATGTAATAAAATTCAGCGTACGCCAGGTCCTGCTCACCTTTCCTTTAGACATCACAATCAACGTGAAATTGAGCGCATGGGAACGAGCCACCAGCCACCAGCCCCGCCTTGCCTCCTCCCGAAAATTAATAGGGAAAGGACTATAAATGTGCCCCTGATGTCATCCTGTGTCCAATCACTACGGGTTATCCCACTGCAGATGAAAAGAATATATATTTAAAAAAACTTTGATCAGAAAATCCTTCCTACCACAGGGATTAACACTTCAACATGTCATCACTGGGTGCTAGATAAGACTTTTAGACACACTACTGCATTAAGGGCAACCTGCACAATTTGTTTATTTAGTTAGCATACATTTTAAAATATTATTTAAGCAGTTGCACATCCTGTATATATTCAAATATGTGTTCTTTTTATTTTATTCCTATTATTTCATGTATGTTTTATGTATATTTTTACTAGTATCTCATTTATATTTATGTTCTGTGTTGTGTGACTGATGTACGTGTGTTGCTCTAACACTGTAATTTCCCATTTTTCCCATTTTTTGGGATCAATAAATATCTATCTAAATCCATCTATCTATCTGATCGCCAAGCTGGAGGCGAGACCTTTTTTTTCTTTTTTGGTGGGCTGTCATCTCGGATAAGCAATAAAAAAAAAATCAGTGCTCTACCTAAGTCCAATCAGCTGTTGGAGGCGTTCGCCTTCCTGCTAAACCAATCAGAATCATATACAATGGCAAGGGCCAATCCCAGAGTCACAACCCTGCTTTAAAGAATGTGTTTCTTCCTTTTGCTAGCAGCTGTCGTTGCAGGCAAAGAGTGCTGCCCTCGACCCCCCCCCCCTCCACCTCCAGTCCTCTACTCCAGCTGACCGGTCCGAAGCATCCTTCGGTCTGGTCTTCGGGCTCCTTTGTTGCCACCACCGGTGTCTAGATTCCATTGGGGGGGGGGGGGGTCTGATGGTTCTCTACCCCTATACTGTACATTTATACGAAATATTCATATAGTGATGGACAATAAACTTTATAAACAAATGTTATTTTCAAAGATATTTTCAAGATATTTTCAAAGATGACTATACATGGGTGACACAAATGCAGCAACACACACACACACACACACACACACACGTAGGTAATTATTAAACTGTCATTACGCAAATTACCCTGAATGAATGGGGCTCCCGCCGTGTATACTCAAATAACCAGACATCACAGCCATGACACATATGCATTATGAATAAAAAAAATGATAATAATTGAAAAACAAATGAAAAAAAAAATTTAAAAAAAATTGAAAAACTTAAAACCTCTACACCATGTAGGCCAGCTGTACGCTGCGAGTATTCCTATCATAACCAAAGCTTGAACAGAGCCCAATCTCCTTAAACGTATGCAGTCATTGGGCAACATAAGACATGACAGCTGTCATCAAACATATTGGAGGTTGCTACTGTGGAAAAGGTAATGGCCAGTGAGGAAAACAATACAGATACAATACACAGTTGCTTTTAGAATGGATTCAACCTGCACAAGCTGACGCCACTGACACCCGGGGCCGCTACTGAGTGACTGCAGCTTAGTGAGAGTTGACATGACAAGCACATAGTGCTTTCTGCTGCACATCCCTGGTGTCATGAGTGACCCACTTTCTCCTACTCTATGCAATTCCCTCTTTAAAACTCTATTACCATGCACAAAGGAGGATTCACTGCGCGAGTACAGTCCACAGTTGATCACATGCATCAAAAGAGGAATTTTTAATGTCAAAAGATTGGAGTGGTTTCATTAAGTACAACACAAATAAATACATATTTGCAATGCTAGTCTATGCTGCAAACTACATGTTTGCTCATGTATGTGTGGCTGTCTGCCAGTTCTGGGGCCAGATGCTCTGAGGAAAGGGGCCCTCAAAAGGGCATGAAGACAAAGTCAGCCCTGCTCCTTCTCCCCAAATGAAACCATCTGACTCCAGAGACCAAAACTTATAGTGCATTCAGGCACACCTTGTTAACTTGTATAGCCAAGATTTCCACATTAACTCCCCAGACAGTTTAAACTAAGTTGAAAACAACAGCGGTGATCTGTGGTAAGTTCCATAATGCCCAGGTTTACAGTATCAGCCATGTCATTTAATCAATAGTGTATGGTAAACATATGCACGGCTCCTCCATTTTATTGTGATAGCCTGTAATTTATAAACCTGTTCAGACTGCTAACAAGAACAAGAGCACAAGGGAATTCTCTGCCTGCATTTCCATTATTTACAACCTGCAGCAGCTTTTTCATTAGTCTTGTTCAGGTGATATATTCAAGAGTGACAAATCACCACATGCATCGCAACTCCTGCTACATACGATGTGGCCTTGTGATATATCTCGACTTTACGATTTGATTAGGATCTTCTGAATGCTCTATTAAACAACAATGGATTGGATGGGGCATTGGGGACTGCAGAATATAAACCAGGTATATCACTATATTGAGGTAATAGAACACTGCTTTGCTTTGAAATAGTATATTCATATAACACGTGGATCCACAGCCTAAATTGGGCTACAGTGTTGTTTTTTCCTGGCATGGTACTGAAATTGACCAGGGGAAAAAATGGAGAGTGGACACAGGAAAGATTTTATTACCAGGTACGGAGAGATGGTCTGATGTGAAAAGGCCCCCTGGACATTCTGTAATGTGAGCGAAAGCTGCACTTTTTCTCCTGGGTCTCAAATACAGAACTTGGTGTATTAACCAATTATTAAGTGGCTGGCAGAGAGAAAAACCTCACACACACTTCCTGTTTTCCTGCTGGGCCTCACACACAGGGGATTTTCCACAATTGAATAATACATCTTCTCCATTTAATTTGGAAAGCAGCTGTAATGAGGCACTTTTGTATCTCCCCAGTCTGGGCTCTCACGTGCCTTAAGCACTGCATGGTTGAATTTGAAGCTGTTAATGGACTGGGGTGAGGGCAAAATGCCAGAGACATACATCCTATTCATATTTTAAAGGGGTGCAAATTGACTAATTTATTTACGCAAATAAACTGCAGCAGCCGAAAAAATGATCTTGTGACTTAAAGAGAGTAGGCTTGAATCCAAGAAAAGGCAGAGAAATGTTTTTTTAATTCTCCGTCCAACTGAGTACTGGAAAGCTGCTGATTTGTGGTGCTACAGGCCCAACTTGCTTGGCACTCAGATAATATGGTGATTTTCAGCCCAACACAAGACATCAAACATTCAAAAGTTTCTTTAAAAGTACTATGGGCAGCATTTTGAATATCAACACTCAGTCAAATAACTATGTATAATATGGAAGGTGTCATTCAAAATTATGAACTCACACAGATTTATTACAAAGTAAACAGCTCTTGGGAGATTTTTAGCCAGTTTTAGCTCATTGCTTTGGTTTAACAGCACATTCAGTGTATGTTTTATATCTGAATATGAATATCTGCTATGAATATGGGATGAAACATGATGTGTTGTATAATGCCAAAAAGAGTGCTGTCTTGATATGAAGGACAAAGGTGGACAAAGATCTTTGTTTTTCAGACCTTAATCTGTGAGAACATGTGATGACTGTCTGTAATAGAAATACACATCTGGGTTATTATATTACAGATCAGTTATCTGATGATGAGGACATATATAGGCAGCGTTGCATATCATATGCCCAAGCTAACTGGTAAGAATACTCCACATATGCACAGATGACGTCAAAATTAGACTGTTTATAGCATATTGCACTCCTTTGTTCCTGCTGCATGGACTAAGTTTAAAAAGGCAGGCATGCAGAAGCTTAAGGTTGCTTATGAGGATACTGCTCAACAAAGCCAGGTGGTCTAGTGCAAGGGACTTGTTTTGTGATGCAGGGGTCGGCACCTCCCTGGCATTATTGAGGAGTCTTATCTACAAATTAATTTATCGCCTGAACATCTCCCAAAACAGCATTGTTATGCTGCTGGCAAATCCTAGCTTTAGTGCCATACGGTACCAATCATTACTATGGAAACACACAAAAAAAAAGTCTTTTATAGAAAAGCAGTGTTGTGGTTTCTTTTGTTTAATTTCTCTGTATATGTTTATCTTTGTCTTTTTTAATGTGTGTTTGTCTTCTGAATGGACGCATCATGATGATGATGATGATGATGACGATGTTTCTCTGACTACGCCTCCAGAGTTGGTACTTGCTCCGAAGCTATTTACCGTCCCTCTAACTCACTCTACCACACACTAGAGTTTACATTCTCTGCCCAAGCCCCAACTTGGGTTGGGCCGATATTTCTTGCAACTATCCTCGGGCAGGGGAGGGCCGGACCCTTGATCAAGCATTTATGTTTTTTTAATTATTATGTTATTAGGTTAATTGGGTGAGGAGAAAGCTATGCCTCTTCAGTTTCTCCCGTAGCTCTGGGTACATGTCCTGCACTGACTTGAGTGGGAGGTAAACTGTGTTAAATCGTGTCTCCCCAATCTGCGGCACTGTCTTCAATAACTGTGCAACCAGGCCAGACTGTTTCAGATATCTCACGATATGGTCACTCCTATATCCGGCGCGTTGGCATGCAGACCGTGGCAAAGGACAGTATTAATTAGGTGATTGAGACAAGAAAGTCTCCTCTATGGTTCCAGGGCTTCGATTATGTTGCTGCCTTGATCTGTTACCCACTTTTTTTGGCTGAGGGAGCTTGGTTGGAGGTTTTTGTCGTTACGTTTCTTCATTCGGATCCATTTGCGATCCATTACAATCTGTGTTCAAACAAACAAAGTAGTTTACATGCTTCATCCTTGTTGCATTATTCATTAAGATAATTCTAAACAGATTTCTGTGGTTCAAACAAGTCGGAATTGGAGTTGAGAACGTCAGTTATATTTATTAAAACATTGTTGGTTTGAAACCGGGCTCGGGCTCATAATTACAGTTAATGTGTCGGGCTGGGCTGGGTTCAGACACGATGTGCACAGGCTCGGGTAGGGTCGGTTTTGGTTTTTGGGCTCAATCTAAGCTTTACCACACACACACACACACGACGGCCCTGCTATACTCTTTAAGGGATACGCTAGGATGACGCAGACCAGGTGCACAAGTATTACCTTAAGGGCCAAGGCCACTTACGTAGGCAATGGTGTAAGTTCTGCGTAGAGCCCCGTAAACCATAAATCCTGCTTTATGCCCAATTTATGGTTCTGCGTTAAATCTATGCCTTAGTAACTTGCGTAGGTTTGCCGAGATTTGGACCTTACACTGTAGCCTGACGGGCACCTGTCAAACACAATAAAAACAACTTTTATTACTGCTTGTTATTGCTTTGCATGGCTGACTGGTGTCAGAGTTGCATGAACATGTCCTGATGCTTGCTTGCCTTCTTATATTAACTGGAGCTACTGTTGATGTCCAATCTCTCCAAGTGTCTTGTTTTCTGCAGCACTGCATGGCATACTAAAGAAAGCTTAGCTCTAGCTGTATGTCTTGTATCTTTTTGATTACTGTGTGTATATTTTAACCTGTATTAATGTTTATTTCTTGCTTCCTGCTGCCATGGTCTAAAATCATCTGGCCAAAGGACTACGGTTGAAAATTAGCCGACTGTGTTGACAGTGTAGAATGATGCTGGGAGGAGGTGGGAGGACAAGGAAGGGAGTGTTAAAAGTGTGTGATAAAAGGGTATGACCCAATAAACCCTCCAGGCCTGAGTAAAATACAGTGGCACACAGTCTCACTGTACTTTTTCCATAAAATGTCAGCCGTTCTTGGATGTAAATTTATTGAGGTGGTCGTAACGTTTTACAGCTGGTACTCTGTACTGGATATGATCACATTTGCTCGGAGCAGTAAATATTATGATCTTGGATGATGTGATACACCTCTGCACAATTATTTTAATTACTTGCAATAATTAATGACCAATTGCAAGTTATAAAGAAGCATATGGTTTCCTGAAGGATAAAAACCAACAATGTTTTAAGAATGAACTCACAGTTAAAGTGGTATTTTTGAGAGCGGGAAAGTATCTGTCGGCCTATATTGAATTTAGATAATGGTGAAAAATAATAAGGCTGCCTTCCATTCAGAGGCAGATGGCATCCTGTTTGCCGTATAATCCCCACTGAGTGGCAATCAGAACATGAGGAGCATGTGGCCTTTTTTTAGTCTAGACTGCTTTATCACTTAGCTTACTTACAGATCAACAAATCAATTTGTGGGGGAAAACAAAAGGAACCAAAAGGAACGCGGAAAATCGAAGCTATGAAAGCCTTTGTTTTCATTTCTTCTTGTGAAGTTGTTGTCTAGTCGACGGTTGCCCCGCAGACAGCGCTGCCTTTTCATTGATAATGAGCAGCAACGGCAAACCTACAGAGGAATGGCACTGCAGAGGGAGCTTAATTAAGAATTAATTGACTTATATTTTCAATTAATTGAGTTGTTTGAAGTGGTGTGATGTCAGTCTCACACTGACAAGCAATACCTTAGCACAGCAGGCGCATCATGCAGATGGGTTGAATTGTGGAAAAAATACTTTCTTTTTCAGGGGCTGGTGAATAACATAAATTAAATGGCTTGAAATTGGAAATCTAACGTGATTTGAGATGCTAAAAGAGAACATCTCTCTTCTGATGCTTGATGGACTGGATGAGCCTGGGAGGGATATGGCAATTCTCTCTGTGCATGTGTGAGGAGGGGGTGTTTTAAGAGAATTTCAGGTATAATTTGCAGAAATATGGCATAGAACAAACATTAGGAAATGATGATCCGAGGCATTTATTCAAGTTAAGCATGCCATCGCCTACATACTGTACTTCAAACAGATAATCCCCCTCCTACACAGGCAGGGAGAATGCAGAAATCTACTACTGATCACACAGATCTGTTGTGACACCTAATATGAGTGGCATTTAGCTGTTCACGGAGCATTCCTCAACCTCCACTCAAATAGAAACTCCACTTAGCATTCGCCTATGAGAGCAATGTTTGAAATTCTAGACATGTAAGCATAAAAGGGAATATAAATTATGCCTAATGTATATGAATGGGAGCTGTGACGTTCAGGTATTTCACACCGCGTGCCCTGACAGAGGCTCAAGTGAATAAGTCTTCAACTCGTATTGAAATTCATATTGTATCCCTGGCTGGAGCGGAGCCCATTTTCTCCACAGTGCTCTCTCCATGAGCCATACAATAGTCAGGGAGACAACTAATGAGGCAGGAGAAGAATTAAGAGGAAAATCCTTAAACTCGAGGAGTTGGCATATTCAATGGCCAGTTTCTAAATTCAATGAAATGATCTTTTGTTGGGAGCTTCAGGCTGGTTCGAGGGAGAGAACAAAATGCAAAAAGAAGAAAAGAATGAGTGAGTGACTGATATGGGCTGTGACAATGTCAGCTTTGGTCTGGTCATCCTGGACGGATGACGAGTGGATATGAGGGCAGCTGGAAGCAGAGAGACAGGGGGGGAGGGGGAGGGGAGCAGGAGGATGGAGAAGACAGCTCAGAAGGTTCACATCTAGATCTGTCAAATCTGTCCCGGAAAGCCTCTGCACTTCTCTACTATCTACATATGAGGTGCTCCGCAGGCGCACCTCATATAATAGATTTTAATGCCACTTACTTCTACTCCACTACATTTCTAAGGCAGCACTTTTTACTCCCCTACATTTATCTGACAGCTTTAGTTACTAGTTACTGCCATAGACTGTACATATATTGATAATATTAATATTAATGGTCTATGGTTACTGCACATTAAACACATTTAGTTGTATTATAAATGAAACTACCCAACAATACAGTATAACGGCCTACAAGTCGAGCCGAAATGATGATTGGGATCATTTGCAGTTTCTGAAATGTGAAGTTATGCATCGAGTACTTTTACTTTTAATACTACATTTTCCTTATAATACTTACACTTAAGTAATAGTTTCAATGCAGGACTTTTCCTTGTACCAAAGTATTTTTTTTCAGTGTGGTGTTACTGTAGTACCTTTATTCAAGTAAGGGATCTGAAGACTTCTTCCAGCCCTGTCAGTGAGTCAGCAGTGCCCCCCAGCTTATGTACAAAGCAGCTCCCCAGACTTTGCCTCTGATCTGCTGGCACTCCGGCCTCATGCAGTTTGACCTGTGGGTCCCGGAGAGAAAGTGGCCCAACTCTCCATCTGCTTAGTTGTTGGTGTTGTCGACACCAGGCTGCTAAAACTCAATATGCAATATTGTCAGTGAACGGCACAGGATTGTTTTTGCTATACATATTTTCCAGGGCTGCAACTAACAATTTTTCATTGTCGATTAATCGATTAGTTGTTTGTCTATAAAATGTCAGAAAATTGTCAAAAATGTTTATCAGTGTTTCCCAAAGCCTAGTCTCACATTGCCAGACCAGTCCACACAGCATTCCGGGATGGGACAAAAACGTGCTCTGGTTTATTGGCATTTCCTTAAACCAATCACAATCGTATTGGGCGGGGCTAAGCACCGTGCGGAGCCATGGTGCCTCTGCAAAATAGTCTTGGGAAGGAACATGTTTTGGTGGAACATGTGTACGTTCACATGTTGTTTTACTCATGCAACAGAAAACTCTGATTGGACAGCTAGTCTAGCTAGCTGTCTGGATTTACCCTGCAGAGATCTGAGGACCAGGTAACCATAGTCCTCAGAAATGCACCGGAGTTTAATTAATTGTTACAACAAAAAGAAAGCGGAAGGTGACGGACAAAGAGTTGACATCCGGTGGAATTTGTCAGCACCTGACCAATCCAGGACACAAAACGTCGTGGATATAGACTACCCGTCCTCAGACGTCTTTGATTTGTCCACAACTCAAAGAGATTCAGCCATAGAAGAGTAAAGAAACTCTTGCACATCACTTGGTGATTAATTCAATAGTTGACAACTAATTGATTAATCGATTCATCTTTGCAGATCTACTAATTGGGACACAACACTAGGCAAGCCTTTATTTAGGGACACTTCACACCTTTACCTAAAAAAAGTGTTTGGCTGCAATAAAAAAAACTTGCAGGATTCCAGTGCTTCAGTATAGCACTAAATTGAGACCCTTTTCAAACCTTAATCCACTTAACCTTTTAACATTAACCTCAGAGTGGCCCCTTTTTCCAAGCGAAGCCAACTAAATCTGCTCATTTTTTAACATCACTGGATTTTCAAGGCCTGGGAGATATTTGTGCAATTAAACTGAGTTTTAACGTCCCGTCTGCCTTCCCCTCAGTCTCATCTACTTATGATATGACTATATGTTATTACATTGATAACCCTGCCTAAAAACAATCACGGGGAATAAAAGTCAAACACACAAACGAAATGCGGAGCACATAATCTGCAACAGAGTTTAATCTCCACTTGACATTAACTCATGCATTTTATCAAACAGCTGTGTGTAGGCCAAGATCAACTTCCTATGTCTTTGCATCACTAATTGGTTGTAATTACAAACTGGTTTCACACACATTAAAAACAGTCTCAGCGCTGCCTCTGTGATGTTCAGCAGCTCCTTCTAAATTGTTTCGAAGCCGCCGCAGTATTCCTGATTTTGTTGCCAGTAGATTTCTGCTCTGGTGTCACTATCTGTCTCTTATCATCAGACTGCCGCTCTGATCATGTCTGGCTGCACACTGCCCTCTAGTGGAGAAGCCCCGGTTTGTCATATTTCAAGAGTTAATCACAAAGTGTATTATACAAACTATAAACTATCTGGAGTTGACAGGGCTTGACTGCAAAGTCGTTTGTCTGCTCAAAGAGCTAATTTAAGATTAAGGATCAAAGATCCCTACCAGACATGTTGTAAGACAAATTAAATGACTCTGCTTTGAATAAGAATTTGTGTCAGGAGCGTTTGCCTACCTTTGGCAGCCCAGTATACAATAAACCCAGGTTTATCTTTCAGAAGGTTGCATCTGAAAGCCTGTTCAAAAATGTACTTGAAATACTATTTGTTTTCTCCACAATGTCCTTGACGGCACACGGATACTGACAGGAACGACATCTGGTCTAGTGCTGCTAAACAAGGAATGAAAAAGATCCGGCTTGGTCCAGTATATAAGACAAATCTGTGTCTCTAGGAAACCTACACACTTACACTCACAGCTAACACACACAAACACACACACACACACACACACACACAAAGAAAACAGTTATGTTTAGGGCAATGTCAAATTGGAGCATATAATAACTGCATTTAACACAGATTACAAGTGGGATCCGTTAAAAAAAAGGGAGTAAGATTGGTAATTAACAAAAATAAATCATCTTAAACTGCATATGATAGTGAGGATGTCAACGTGGATTCATATTCTGTTGTTCACCTAAGTAGAGACACAAATGTGTACTTTTGTGTCTGTAATTACCAGTCCATTGGTTACTTGTGTCAACCGTTTGTTAAGAAGGAAATGTGTAAAAAAAGGTATCAGAAGAACTATATTTTATTGAAAATGTGGATTTATTAATTATTTAGCATTTATTGACAATATGGAAGTATAAATGCAACGTTGTAATATTGTCTTATGTTTCCTCTTTTTTGAGGACCCAAGGAAGAATAGTTGTTACTACGGTAACAGCTAATGGGTATCCTAAATCAAAAAAAAAAAAAGAAAAGAAAAAGAAATTTGCCCTCTGCTGGTCCAACAGTGGAACTCGCTGCTTTTCGGATTCAGTTCAGTCCTCAGGTGTTTTATCCAGCTCACCATGAGATGGACACAACCTCTACAACTTCTCATGTGTTCTATCATTTTTAATGTGCGATCCCCGGTGCCTCGCTTAAAAAAAAAAAATGCACCGTGTGTCCTTGATTGCAGAGTACACAAGTTTCAGAGAACACGCCTAAGGTAATGCTAAATAACGGTTTTATTTTTGTAATACAGAAAAAAGGACAAGATCAAAGCAAATCACCACCCTGGTTTTGGATTTGGCTGCCGGTAAGTGTCAGGCTTTTATAGGGCCAGGAGGAGGAGGAGGAGCAGGAGAGCTGGCTTCACGGGGGGGTGCAGTCAGAGGTACACGTTGTTTACAAGGTAGGTACAGCATTACATCTGTTGGGTCTAGAGGTTTCAGTTGCAGTTGACCATTTCCTGTTTTATTCTGTTTTTTTTTTTTTGTTTGGTTTCATAACATTTCATGTCTCAAGAATGGTGTTTTTTTTATTTGATCTTTGATCTTTTTTTGCTTCATTTCTGCTGTTTGTTGATGTGAGATGAAAAGTACTCTCTACTGCATAAACATAAAAAAATCTGCTTTCATGAGGGAGGAATTAAGGGGTGGCATGAATCCAGAAGTGTGCTTGTGAGATGGCTAGGGTGGCGGCATTTGAAAAAAATGTCAAATAAACGGCTTGCCAAATTGGATGTTTACACTAGAAAATGGATAGAGTACCTGATCTCCCTGCGGGGCTCCTAGGAAGCTTTGCGGTGAGGAGAGACATGTACGATGGGCTTATGTCTTTTTGTCTGGGTGGGTGGTGATGTTGAAGGTATGTTTTGTGTTGTTTAAAAATAAAGAAAATTGGGTGCCTAGATAGCTCAGGTGGTAGAGCGACACCCATATTCAGAGGTTTACTCCTCAACCTGCGGCCCTTTGCATGTCACCCCCCCCCCCTCCCTCCCCTTTCATGTCTTCAGCTGGCCTGTCAAATAAAAGCTTCAAAATAATCAAAAATTGTTAATCACAAAGAAAATATCTGCTTTCCTCATACCTTTAAGGGAAAAAAAGTGCATTACAAGTCGCAGTGAGTCAATAAAGCACTTTGAGATTCATTTGTATTCCCAGAATTCTCAAACAAAACAGGTCTGGCTCCTCAAGGTCCCACCGTGACATTTCAAGTACTGTGAATCAGATAAAGAGTCTTTGATGTTGACAAGTAAGCTTTTAACTGGCGTCTTCAGCTGCACTCTTTAATCTGCCACATTTCTTTTTCACTCTTCAATTTGACAAACAGGATTTGAACTGAATCCTCCCACACAGTAAACAGGCAACAGTGAGCTGCAAGTGGCTGAGGGAGATATGTTTTCACTCTGTGTGTGTTTACTACCTCGTGCAATCACAAGCAGCAGCAGCTGCCGGCACTCCGTTCTCCTTCTCCCGCCGCCGCTGCAGAAATGTCACCAATGGTGAACAGCCAGTCTGTCTGAAAGCCAGCAGCCACAGCTCGTGGTAATTAACCTCGGACTGGACGTGGTACACCGGGGCTGCTCTGGTTCACTTGGCCATGTAAGCGGTTACTTCCTTCTCCAGAGCCTGGGTGAAGCGGTGGTTGAGGAAGAGGAGTTGGCCGTGAGGAAGCAGGCGGCTGAGCAGAGCATCCACGCGGTGGCTCCTCAGCAGAACCTGGAGGGAAAGGGTTGCCTTTAGGGACCACACAGTGCAGACCTTTTTTTCTCTGACTAACAATTTTAGGTTTTTTTCAAACAACCTACAAAGCATCAATCGGCAACATGAAAATACCGATAATCCGCAAATCGCCAAATATCAATCCAGATAATCGGCCAGGCTGATAATTGTTCCATCCCTACGACAAAAGATGACACAGCAACCATATACAAGACCATAGAACAAAATAGACAAACTGTAAACCAAGTAAACATAAGTATAAATGACAACACAGTAAGCCCCATTTCCTAGTCTGGACATCCAACCTGGACCAGCCCTTTGTTTGACTTTTTTTTTTCTTTTCTTTTTTTCAAACGCCTCCATGCATACAATCTTTCTACGACCGCAGTTAGATACAGTTGGTAATAAAACCTGTACGGAGGCAATCTTGTTTCATTACTGCCGCCTGTTTGTTTTTTTATTGCCGTATCCATAACGTATAATGAGTTGTTGCTGTGTTGAGCATTGTTAAATGCTCAACACAGCAACTGTTCTTCTGTGGAGATAAACTATGTGACTGAAGAGATTTCAGGGCTTTAAACATGAAGACGCTCTGCTACAAAAGGTTTCATTTGAATACAATATCGTTAAAGCTGCAACTGGAAAATACACTCGTCCACTTCAGCAAACATTACTCAAACCCGAGAAAATAATGGATTAGTTGGGGACTACTTTCAGCAGTGGATTGATCCACATTTGGTTCCCTAGTGAGTAATATATAGTATATATACACAGTATATACAGTATATGTGTGTGTGGGGAGAGGGGGATTGAGCCTAAACTACACTGTGTTGATGGTACTAAAGAAACATGTCACCCAGTGATGCAGTGCGGCTCATTGGTGTTAATAGTTTCAGGACAACAATGGAGCTCACAGAGGAATAACATATTTCAGGCTTCGGCAACTATTCACTGTTGGTTTTGGTCTTTTCATGGGATTTGTTGATCACATAACCAGGCTAAAATCTGTGTCCCAAAATAGCAGCGACAAAGCTAAAACTGCAATTATAAATCTGGTCCTCCTCTAAACCCTGCTTCGCAAACTGGCCAACAGGAAGTCCAACGCAGCCAGACACTCCAGCTTGTTGAATTCAAGTACAAACAATGGTTACCATAGTCTGACCTTATTCTCCAGCCAACATAGCAGCCACCCAAACACCAACCATGAGCATGGTTTGTAATGGTGGGCATATTAATGTGTCAGCAAGTCACACGGCTGCCTCAAGATCTCCACAACAAGGATGTAAATGGTTTCCAGGTTTAAAGGTTAAGGGTGACATAAGAAGAATACAAATATGTATCAGCCAATCCTCTTTAGCCACACTGTTTTAAGGTATATTAAGAAATCTTTATTCTATTTGTTCTGAAAAAGAAAAGGGTTAGCGATTTCACCGCTTTTTTTTCATTTAGACCAAATCATCAGACCATGTCTGGATCAAAAACCACTGTATTTATACTTTTCAGTCCTGGACTGTTATTAACATGGAGATTCCAGAGATTGTTTAAAACCCCTGTCAGGTCTGTGAAACATTAACTGTATTTGTGAGAAACCGAAAGAAAAAGAGTGTTTCACAGATTTTTCTCTATCCAGATAACATCAGACTAGGTCTAGATAAAGTCTGCATGAAAGTCAAGTCCACGTTGGACAAATACAAGTAAAGTGGTCTGACCACAGTCTTATGTCAGCCTCATTCAAGAGATTTAGGTATCAGAAATCATGCAGATATTTACCACATGCTGCCATTGGGAGTTGCTGTTGCATTAAGTGGCCCTGCGCTACTTTGGTGCCGAGTCTATGAGGGCTCCTGAATGTGCAACGCGTAATGGAGCCCCTTTTCTGAAAATGGAAGCTTGTCTGTGTGGTGCTCACCTCGCTGCCCTGTCCCAGCATGTGCAGGTGCTCCAGGCAGTGTCGGGTCAGGTTGCGCAGAGTGATCTCAGCCAGCAGGAGGTTCTCATGGGGCTCACAAACCAGCGTGAAGCCCAGACTCTGGACTCCCAGATACAGAGCGCTCATCTCCTCAGAGAAGGGGTCTCCGGCTCGGAGACGCACCACTCCGCTGTCGGCGTCCTGCAGGGCTAGCGCCTCCTCCCCGGGCACCGTGTCCACCAGCACCCGGGCCGAAGCCTCCCGGGACAGAGAGACGGCACTGCGGACCTGCCTGAGTCCCAGAGGAGCAGTGGGACATAGTCAGACATACAGAACCAGGCAGGAAACCACACTCCACCTGAAATCAACTATGATTAGGGCGGGAAGTAACGGAAAATGTTTATTTTTCGTTAATCTATCCTTTTCCTTGATTACTTTTTGTGGAGCTTTTGAATGTGTTTTGTGTGTTTAAAAGTTAAAACTAAAGACAAGTTCCCATTATAGGTTGACAGAGCCTAAGGCGATGTAAAGTGATGCCTAAAAACAATGCTATAAAATAAAGGAAAGCAAGCAAATATATACATTATGAATTACTGTATTTGAGAACTTGTCAGTCAAAAAGCCAAATGGGCCGAGGTTTCCGCCCATCTTTGTGCTACAGCGAATCACATACTGCATTTTAACGTAAATTAGCTAGCATACATTACTAAATTTGTATAAGTGAGGCCTTGTATAGAATGTTTAGAAAGTCTTTTTCCTTCATGCTAGAAAATAAATATGAAAAATGCCCAAATGAATGATCAAATTGTAGTCATTGACATGTAGCAGTAGAACGGTATTGTCATTCTCTCCCAATGTGCACAGAGTGTGAGCATTTTCTTTTCACAGTAATAATCACAAGTTGTCATGTAGGAGAAGAGAAAACTACACACACGCTGGGAAATAAAATCACTGTATACTGAAATCAAATGAGACAAGATTGACAGACTCCACTGGACTCTGTGATGCTTCTTTACATTGAGTGCCATTAGAAATCAGCAGGATGCAGAGGGAAGAGTGGATGCAGTATAACGGGAAACAGGAAGAGGGTGCTGTGCTGCTCGGAGAAAGAGAGGCAAAGTGATTCCAGATGAAAGGTTCACTATCATCTACCAGCCAGGAACATGGAGAAGAAAGGCATGGCATGACACAAGGAGCAATGGGGCTTATGGGGAAGGTGGCCTTAATTTAAAAAAAATTTAAATAAACAATAAGACCAAAATACATTACATAAATCAGATGTGGCTGTGTATTTGTGTATTGTCCTACTACTACTACTACTACTACACAGTATGTGTGGAGGATTATACCATCTCACTGGGAAACTTTACAAGCAGCAGCAACAGGATGCCATAACTAAATCATGTGAATTGCATATGTTTGGGTTTGTCATTGGTTTATATCATCATTTAAATCTTATGTGCTTTCATTTTTAGAAATCTTTTTTTTTGTTTTTCAGAAAAAGCGAGAGTTGAATGTTATATAATGAAATACTGCCTACAATGAACGTTTACAGTTCCGTACATCTTTGTAACCCTCTGACTTCAACAACATCTTGACATCAGGACTTCACGTCCGTGTTGTTGACAACAGACGAAGAGGTTGAATGTAACTAAGCACATTTACTCAAGTAGGATACTATTAGTTGGTTGACATACTTTTACTTGTATGTGCCAGATTTAGCCATACAGGCTACTTTTCATCTGCAGTCCCTATAGCTAGTTGATGGTGTAAAACAACAGATACGCTACAATACAACACATAAAACAAGAAAGACACAGGCATCGACAAGGAAAACTACACAACCACTACTCCAGATCATGACCACTGGTTGATGGCATGAGAAAAACATAACACAAGTATCATACATAGTACACACAGGTAAAAGGGCATAGACACACATTAGAACACATAAGCACACACAGAGACACCACTGTAGCGACCAAGACATGCACATTATTCTGGATTATGGCAGCATATTTAAAGTACTTCCATTTAATGCTAGGCTACCTTATACTTCTACTCCACTACATTCTAGACAGATATTGTACTTTTTGCTTCACTACATTTATTTGACAGATTTAGTCACTTTGCAGATAATACAACATTTAAATCAACTGATAATTATTACTGTTATATTGTTATAGATTAAGCTACTAAGTAAAGTAAGTTAGCTCCACCTTCAGCAGCTCCAGCATTAGTGACACTTACACATTAATAATGCATCATTCATTAGCATACAGTCATCTTAATACGTATATGACGTCAGAGGAACTGACTTTAACACGTCTTCCTGTGAGGTTACTGACGACACAACTAGCAAACATGACAAGGGGTTGTCGAGTAGGCTATGTAGCACTGCCTATACGGTCCATTTTTTATTTAACAGACAAAATGTGTTGTTTGTCAGAATAGCAAGAGGAATAACTGAGCTGAGAGAGCCTTCTCACCTCGCCACCACAGCTGTCCTCTCCTTCTGCACCAGTCGCCTCTCCTCCGGGCTCAGCCCCCGCTCCCGGTCGGAAAAGACGCCTTCATCCGGACCGAAGAGCCGGGAGTAGAGCAGCCGACTCTCCCCGGCACCGAGAGCGCTGACCGGACACACTGTGTGGATCAGGAAACACCGGACCATGCTGTCATACGTGGAGAAAAGACACCAAAACGCCACTTATTTCTCGTTTACAGCGTTTACGATGTTGGTTGTGATTAGTCACTTCCGCGTTGGTCAGCTGACCTTTGTCGGCTACGGTTCCTATGCGCTGTGTGAACCAATAGATGGCGCGCGCAGTATATTATATTATATTTTACTATACTTTTGTGACTGACCATTTATAAAAGTGACATCCACGCAAAACAACAACAGAAACCACCCATTCCTCCCAACCCTAACTAGTTAGATAATAATGCTTCTTCCCTCCATGATGATATTCACAGAATAAAACCAAAGTGCACATAACTCATAAGTATATTCAGTCTGTGAAATTAAAAACAACGGTACATAGTATATAGTATGTGTATGCTAGAGGGACTTGAATAAGTTCACACCCCCATGCTGAAGTTGATTAAATAGAGACATAAAAAACATCTTTTGGAAATAGATCATGATGCCTTAATTAAAAATTTGGAAAATCCAACCTTTTAAGGACACCAATTTTCTTTGTGATGAAGAATATATTGTAAATAAAGAAATGTTCTTCCTTAAAATACAGGGGGAATAAGTATACACCCCCCTATGTTACAGTCCCATAGAGGCAGGCCCATTTTTATTATTAAAGGCCAGTTATTTCATTAACCAGCCAGAAAATATTGAAAATGGTAAACTTTTGAAAGGTTTTCTAATTTTTTTACAATCAACACCCCAACACACAAAGAATTTAGCATCATAGAAAATCAGAAAAATCATTGGATTTGGGTTGTTTTTGTGGGAAAGATCCTAAAACAACTAATAGACCAGATCAGATATACCTTATTTGAATTCCAACGGACTGAAAGACCAACATGGAAGAGAGTTTGAGACAGTGTAGAGCAGTGTAGATGAGGAAGAGAAGAGGCAGAGGGAGGCTGCACAGAGGTTGAGTGAGATTAGAGTGTTTCGGGGGTCTCAGCAGGCAAACAGGCAGCAGTTAATCCAACAGCTGCTGCTGGTCACACTTCTTTACTCTCTGAGGCCCTGCTCTGTGTGTGTATGTGGTGGAGGGAAAAGAAAGAAACCATTCACTCCACTGCCCTGTTAACCTCCAACCTGCCTTGCACACACACTGCTGCTGAGACGCGCTGTAACGAGACCTGAGGATGTGGTGCTCTGCTCTGCTTGTGTTATTGTTACAGCTGTGAGACGAGAGCAGCGACACACCAGTGCATGAGACTGAGAGGCTTTAGGGATGGTGATCCAGAATGAAATATCTGAGGGACTAGGCTACTGAGTGAATTCAATTGTGTACAGATGTTCATGGTCCCCAGCAGATGAACCCCACCACACTTATGCAGGGAAACACCTCAACATCTACTAGACAAGCATTCATGGTTCCCAGCGGATTGATTCCAAACAGTCTTCCGAACCACACGGCGATATCTAATCCGGCTCACAGGAGCGTCTCATGCATGAGCGCCCCAAGAGGGGGCACCACCCACAGGAGTGTTCTCCCTTTCTAAACCTCAGAGTGTACCGGTTAACACACTGTTAACTTTGTGAAACAGTTGTAGTTTGTTAGATGTAGGCACAAAAACTACTTGGTTAAGTGTGGGAAAAAAGATTGTGAATTGGGTTCAAATCACTACATCTCTTAAATTCCTGATAGATATATGTATGTATATATATTTACACATAGAGAGAGAGAGACTACTGGACACCCCTAACCCAGCCAAGTCGTGGTTTAATTTACACTCTTGACCAATGAACCAACACTCACTGTTCCGTCTAGTTCTATGTTCAGCAGTTCATCAAAGAAAGGTGTGTTTGTGCAACACACACGCCAATAAAGGAGTGAACGAGCGGGATGAATGCAGGTAATAATTAACCAAAATCGATGTGGAAATTCAAAGTAAAAGTGAAGCCAGATTTCTCCGTCAGCATAGAACTCTATAACCCTGTGATTTCCACTGCACAAACAGCATGTAGAGGATCAGATTATTAATAAAGAGTATGACTTTTCAAAGCAGCGAGCGTGGAGGATGTGCAGCTGCTCGTGTCATGAACAGCACTAGAGAAGTCTGGGCGGGTTTCACTATGAGTCACAGTTCCCTGTGATGAAACAAACCAGCTGAATAAGAACAACAACAGGATGTGACGGGCTACCACGACCAATGACAGGGAGGCCCGCCAGTTTGAAATAAAGGAAGCTAAAGACAACATGCAGCTAACAGATCTTTTTGTCTTTGCTGCAATCCCAGCAAGGGGAAGTGAAAACATCCTGGACTCATGGTGAAATGCTCCCAGCCAGCAGAGGATGTGTGCCATAGAGCAGAAACAGCAGCAAGGGCGGAATAATGGCATAGGGGTCTAATCCTCGATAAGAATCAAAATGAAAGTTCATCTTTAAAACCCCACCGCTCCACCCTTCCTCTGACACCACAGGGTTTTTCTCCGTGTTTCAGGTTGTCACGACCTTGAGTCGTCAGTTTGCTGTCGGTGTCAGCAGGTCAGAGCACACGGGGGTTTAAAGGTGACACCCAGGCTGGAGCTTTGTGGGAGGGCACTGCAGCTGCCTGCAGGAGGGGTACCCAATTCAATTCAATTCAACTTTATTTATAGTATCAAATCATAACAAAAGCTATCTCAACACAGTTTACAGATAGATAGGTCCAGCACACCACACTATATTTTACAAAGACCCAACAATTTTAGTAATTCCCCCAAGGCTCTCGGTAGGCGGTGTCTGAAGGGCCGGTTGGGGGGGTTTGGAACAGTGACAATAATAGTCACAATAAAGACAATGGAGCTATGACTAGAAATAGTAGTTGTAGTAGTTCATGGCGGTTCATGGCGTAGCAGGGCCTTACAGGGTGTAGCAGAGCACCGCAGTGCGTTATTTCAGGGAAGCAGGGTTTACTAGGGCACTGCAGGGCATAGCAGGGTGTAGTAGGGCACTGCAGGGCCCAAACAGGACAGGCTGGGGTAAAGAGGTGGATTCACAAAGACAAATGGTGAGAGGAAGGGTGGGGTAGTTTGTGGGGCAACTCTGCAGGATGGTGCTGGGCCAGAGAAGGCAAATTCATTGTTGTGTTTCATTACATGGAGAACAGGTCTCCACAGTAAACCATCAGCCACAGCAGAGACACCAACCTTTTAGCCTGTGAACCCCCATCACAGGTTGGATGTCACGATAAACAGCGAAACATGAAGTAGAGGAACACTTACACGCTCCACAAGTAAAAAAAAACAAGAATAAAGTCCATAATACAAGACAGAACCAATTTGGCACAGGTAACGCAGGATTTAGGCACACAGCTGCCACACTTGCACAGAATAAACACATCACTGAATTATACTCAAACAAATGAAAGTGAAGTGAGCCAGTCAGTCCTGACACAAACAGAAATATAGAAATGCAGCCTTGAGTTTTTGTAGCACAGCAATAGCAAATTGAAGGCATAAAGACATTGGGCCGTATGTATCAACAGTTCTTAACAGGGCCTAATCATTTTATATACATATATATGGTAGCATAGTTAAAATATAGGTAGGATATAGGATAATTAAATATAGATGCAATCTCATTCTGGTTTTTCAATTTTTTGGCTTTACACGCATGTAAAAAACACAAATATCTCAAATAATTCGTATAAACTTTCCGTTGAACTGTTACTGAACAGTTCATGCCGATTTATTGCACGGCGGCAGCATAATAATAAACCAGCATTCTTACCTTTTTCTGCAGTTATAACACAAAAAATCCTCATCTCCAACGTCTACCAAGTGTGACCCCCAGGCTGCAGCGCTGAGGTGACGTTGTTAAGGTTCCCTCCGTGGCTGGCCTGGTACTGCTAGCTGGGCTAACAACATTAGCTCCCTCGTCGTCGGTTGCTAGCGAGGTCGCTCTTGGAGTGTGGAGGTGGAGGTGGAGAGGTGCTGCTAGCTTGGCTAACAACGTTAGCTACCTGGTGGTTTGTTGCTAGCAGGTCGCTCTGGG
>NC_048426.1:745594-755062 GCF_013103735.1 Etheostoma cragini | reverse complement strand
GAGAGGTGCTGCTAGCTTGGCTAACAACGTTAGCTACCTGGTGGTTTGTTGCTAGCAGGTCGCTCTGGGAGTGTGGAGGTGAAGAGGAGCTGCTTCTTCTTTCGGTTACAGTTGCTGAGTTTTCTGCCTCCAATGTTTAAGGCTTTTTAGCCTGTGGGTGATTCATGAAGAAATCCAAAATGTGCTTCTGCGCCATGGCTAGCAAACTTCTTTAGCCTACTGTTGAACCGCCGGGAAAGTTCCCGCAACTCTCTTCACTCATCAGCGTCAGAGGCCGCGCGCCGCTCTTGGCAAAATCAGCGATTTTTATTTTTATCTCTTACTTAAAAAAATGTAAAAAAAATTTACATTTAATTTCTAATGAAAGGGATTTGGTTTATATTAATAATCAATTTATTAAAAATATTTTTTTAAATTATGGTTGTAGTTTGTCCTTTCGTTAGGGGGTGCTGGCACCCTCTGCACCCCTATTTCCCACGGCCATGGCACAAGAAATAAAACAAAGAACTTTGCCTTTAAAACAATCTTTTTTATATAATTAGCTTTTATTTTTTAATGCTTTTAAATTTACTGACAAACTGACCTAGTATTCATGACATAAGCACACATTGTTAATCTAATTTAATAATTAGTCTTGGTTTTGTACAAAGTTCAAGTTCTTCTTGGCTTTGAGGAACCTCCAGTTCCTAATAGGATGGATCCAGTGGTAAAATCTGGCACGTTGTTTCTGGCAAAGGACTCATCTACATTTTAAAACCAACCGTTGAAGTGGAAAATGAAGCTGGTCTTAAAAGGCCCTTGCAAGTGTCGCATTAGGCATGCCGCGTGTAAAGGTGTGACACCTCTTAAACCAGCAAGTGGCGTTTAATTGTCTTGCTCAGACAAAGTGGCAGTTTGATATGAATGGGAAAGGCCCATTGACAAATACATGTAAAGATTGCTGAAACACATTTTTTCCCCTCTTCCTTTCACCTCTTCACACCCCCCATCAAAGTTACTCTCCTGCCCTCCTCATTTCCAGGGTTTATGGAAGAGTTAGGACATCTCCAGTTGAATTTAACAACACAGCCCACAGACACTTGGCTCTAAATAAGTCTTTAGATCTTTGGAATGCAACAAAGGCTCGCTCTCCCTTTCCCATCGGCCGCTGGGAAACCGCCTGATTTCAAACTTTGGTAAAGTGCCAGAAGGAAGGGAGTTGTGCTTTTGCAACCTCTCCATCAGACGGGTCACGTGTTTACAGCACACGGTGGCTCGGAGTTTTTTCTCCCTTCCTGTCAGAGGAGCGGCTGGCTGCCCCCCCTCCCTCCATCACACAGGAATGTGAATATGTATGCATGGCCCCGTGCTGCAGCAGAGAAGCCCCTCCCAAAAATTTGAACAAAACATTAACCGCTGTGTGCAGCACGTGTCTCCCTGCCGTGCAGAGTGGGAGAGCAAACAACACGGCACATGTGCCATTCTTAGAGTTCAAAAGTAGAAAGTCCAGTTTGCCTGGACAGGATCCTGCACGCCGGGCCTTCTTGGCAGGTTTACAACTTTGAATCAAAACCTCCTTGTGCGTTAAATCTTGAACATGGACTAATAAGTGAGGTTGGGCTGCAACTTGGAATTTTAATCTCTCAATTGTTACAGGGGTGGTTCACAATTTGGGATATGTTTCTGACTTTTAAGATAAGACGAGGAACGCGTGTTATCCAACGAGCCGCACCTGTATGAGCCGGAATACACAGACAGAACTACTAGAGATGGATGCTAAAAGGGCAGAAAGAAAGAGCGTCTGTAGAGACAGCACCCGCACACTGAATCACCATTTTCCTAGTCCTTTGTTTCCAATCCAAAGCAAAAGAAGATTCTGCACACCACATTTCAACACACACACATTGGCTCTTTATTTCAGCAGCTCCTCCACAAGCCTGTACCAAAATATTAAAACCACCCCATTCATTAGAAACCAACATCATTAGCTCTCAGGAGGGGAAGACAATTTAACTCTGAAAATTTAAAAATAAGGAATAAAGCAAAAGTGTTGTTGTGATGTTTTAAATCAAACATCCCCACGCTTGCTGACCTGCAGCATCAGAACAATCTCACTGCAAAAGTAACAGGTAGCTTGTTTGCTTTGGCATCTTCTGAGCAGGAAAACAAGTGACCATGTATAGCAACCCATCAGGTAGAAGACGGAAAAAACTTTAACAAGTCAGTAAAATCTTATTAGCATTTTAGGACAGGACAGTTTAGTTTCTGGTTTGTACAGATAATCCATGGTTGGTTTTTTTCTTGGTATTTGCAAAATCGAGCCAATCGGGTGGTGTGAAATGCTGGAAAAAAGGTTTTGAACATTGATTCACTCAGATTTCCCCCCCTCATTTTTAGTAGAGCAAATAAACAAATCAGGGACTAACTGGGGGTAAACAATTCATAACACAAAAAGATGTAAAAAGCAATAGAAAAAAGCACCTCACCATTTCAAGGTATTAAATTAAGTGCTTCAATAAGGTGGGACACGACGTAATCAAAATAAGACCTATCCAGTGAGGAGACGAACTTCTGATGTGGCAGTGTGGTTTGGTGTGTATTATTGCAATCTGGCAGAGATCTGTGCTGCAAATGCCAGCGGAATAAAAATAAAAAAGGTAAAACAGGCAGTAGGTCCAAGTGGATTTAAAAAAACGATCACATTGCTTCTTAATAAAATACTTTCACTGCACCTCAACGACTGCTTCAGATCAAGCGTTCATGTAAAGTCTTCCCCATTTGAAAATTTGCATAAATAACTAACTTTGCTATAGTTACATGAAACTTTTAGGACTACTTAAAATCCCTCCGTTGACACGGTCCCAAAAGGTATTTCCTGGTTGGTGGGGAGAGGCCTAGGCTCTGAGGAGCTTGTACCCAGTCTGTGCAGGGGGAGGCAGTGTGTTGTAGAGGCAGTTTGGGGGGGCGACGAGGCGCTCACAGCTTCTTCAGCCGGCTGTACATGTCTCTCTTGCTGCGCTCCCCGGCCCAGGTGCGACTCTTGAGGCGGAACCTCCTCAGGTCCTCCTTGAAGTCCTCGTGGTGCATGGGCCGGTAGGACTGAGGTTCACATTGGGCCTGCGCAGGAAGAGAACAAGAAGAGTTCAAAGTACCGAAGAGCCATCAGGGGTTTCATAGAACCAGGAGTACGTGGGAGAACTGATCACTAGACGTTCCATGAGGACATAAAATAACCTCGACATGTGACAAAACACAATACAAGATTTGCAGAACTTTAAGACAGGCTTTAAAAAAAAAAAAAAAAAAAAAACTAGTAAGGGGACATTGACATGAGCTTGTTCTGTTGTTCAGCTTCTTCATCTAAGGGCAAACCTACCTGGAAATGAGGGAAGAAGTCTTTGTACCCGCCCTTGAGGATGTAGAGCTCGGGGTAGTGGAGGTTGGGATACTCGTTGGCGGCGCGGTCTCGCTCCCTGACGAAGCGGCACATTCGAGGGCCCCGCTCCGACGAGAACTCGCAGTGGAAGATGATGACGACGCGTTTGTCCGGGCAGGATGGGACGATGGGCGTTTTGAGGAGGAAGTCCGCCACCTGGTCCTCCTGGTGCAGGTTCAGAGCGCCCTGAGACAACAAAAGACAAACTTTAATCAGGAACTGAGAAGCATTTGTAAAGAAATACTTTTAACCTCTGAGAACAAATTCTCCATAATTAAAAACAAGGAAAACTTGAGAAATACTTTTAAAAACTGAACTCTTACGTTCCGTAACTTACAGCGTCAAACCTAAAGTGTAATGCTTTCAAAGCTAACATGGACATTCTTCCTCACCTTTATGTGTCCTCCCTCAAACTCGTAGGGGTAGCGGCAGTCCATGACAATGACCTGCTCCACGAGATGGTTAAATTTGCCGGACAGAGACGCCACCATCTGAGGACCACAAGGAAAACTAATTACTATTACAATTCTAAAAAAATACACTTTTTGCTCCATTTTGATACAGCAACAAAGAGCCTCTACGCACCGTGTCTGGGGTGATGTACTTGAGGTCTTGGTGTTTGCCTTCCACTGTGGGTAGGACAAAAGGCTGAAAGAAGGAAAGTAAATAAGTGGATTAGACGAGTTATTTCACACCATTAAGTTAATAGTGTAAGAAACGCAGCAGTCTTCTTTACCTTGGTGAAGTCTCCAATGAGCTCATTAGGACCGACCTGGCAATCCAGCAGCTTCTCGATGTCTGTCTGGCAGAAGGACTTGGACCTCTGGAGCAGAGAGCAGCCCTGGAACGAGAGCAGAGACACTTAGGGAGGCAGTCAAGGAGAAAATTAAGCAATTTGAGATGGTCTGTAAAACGCGGGGACAACGGCCAGTCAGCCTCAGCGGAGGTTTGAGAATCCTTTGCTCTACTTCCACTAAGGAGGTGACTGATGGTCTCTACCCTGCAGGTTTAGGCTTGTTTGGTGGTTTTGTGTAAACCGATCGCTTTCTGAAAAGCAGATCAAATGCTACTTTTTTTCCTTCATTAACAATGTCTTTTAATTTCTCTTTACTTACAATAAGACTATTTAATTAAATTATATTTAATCAATTGACGCAATACTAAGATGTGACCGAGTGAGATCTAGGTCAAAAAGAAACTTGATGTCAACATTTAAGCTGGAGTTAAGAGCAGAGCGTGTACAAGCAGCCTCGGGCAGACTTCTGTAATCGTTTAATGAGTAAGCATTTTAGGTGGGTGCCTCGCAAGACCAACAAAAAGCAGCTTTGCAGGGTGTCTTGCTTTGCAGGGTGCAAAAACACCCTTCGTCCCATTTTTCAGCAAGTAGATAGTGAAAGATGCAAGTCATTAACACGGGGCAGTGAGGACTCACCAGTCTCGGGGATTCAGGGTTTTGTTCCATGGGGGTGACCTGTATGCCAGCCAGGCTGCGTCGTCTCTTCACCCTGACCGGCGTGTTTTCGTCTCCGGAGCAGTCGGGGCGCTTCATGGAGCAGCGGTACGAGACGGGACTGGGCATGGAGGGGGAACGAAACAGGCTCCGGGGCCGGCAGCGAATCACAGGCTGAAAGAGACAAAATTATTAAACTCAATACATTTATTTTCATTTTGTAAGCTAAAAAGGAGGACATGCCCAATAAATACAGTACGATTAACACCTCTTTACACCCTAGAAGACTTTGGCTTTCTTTGTTCATGTTTAAACATTTCTTCTTTTGGATTCAATACTATGAAATGCCATTTACGTCATCAAATCTCACAATAAACTGAGCGTTTGTTTCTGCTGCTCAAGTCTCAAATATTCCCTTTTAGATAAAGTGAGCACAGAGCTTTTGTTCCCCAGAAGACCATCTTACCGAGTCCTCTCCTGAGCCGTCGGCCACCAGCGGGGCCGTGAGCAAGCTGGCCATGCCCATCGGCATCCCCGAGTCGTTCTGTAGGGAAAAGCAACACGTGGTTTGGGTTAATATGAGAGTTTAACAACAGAACGGTGAAATCATGTGGCACACATGCAACGTTTTTAATCCTCCTGAGGAAAGGAACGATTCCGATATTCTCAAAAATGAATTTTGAATTATATTTTCATGAGAGAATTTTTAAAGAAATCGTTCAACTAAAAACATAGTTTCCATGATGTCAGCGTTAAGTGAGAGGGCCTCACCTCCATCTGGTCGTCCATGACGTCCAGGAAGCCGTCGTCCTCGTCGTCGTTAAGAGACGAACGTCTCAGGAACATGGGGCTGGAGTCCTGAAAGTCCAGCTGCTGGATGGGAGTGGGTGAAGAAAACTGGAGGGAAAAGATGAAGCGTGTAAGAATCTTTCAGGAAGCATGTCAAAACGTTGAGAAGAAAGACGGACGGCGGATTTTTCCCAGTACCATGAGGGCCGGCGCTGAGCTGGGCCGGCGGGAGAACGCATCGGAAGAGGAGCGCACACGGCACCGTGCCACCGGCCGGGTGGGTTTCTTGAACTCAAAACCCTCCTGGAAAAAATTAATTAAAAGAAAACCCAGTGAATCAATGCTCAAAATATTTTTCTCCAGCATCCGTTTTAATAGATATTACCCAAGAAAAAAATCAAGCATTGATCATCTGTAACCAACCATAAACTTACTGAAAATAAGCAATAATCTTGTCCTGTGTTGGGCCAATTCTCCCTCTATACACCCGCTATAGACATCACTTGTTTTTTCCAATAATAACCGAGTGGCATAATAAACTTCAAGGATTTTATGTTTAGACAAATGATGCAATGCGTTTCCCATAGCAACAAATCAGCTTTATGGGCATCCATGCGTTGACACTTTTTGGCTAATGTTCTATCAGAACATCTGTTTAAATACAAATATAAAATCTCTTGTAATGTTTTAAGTTATTTCAATGGTGTAAGATATTTATTTTAGCTTTGTCTTTACAAGAGTTGGCAAAAGGAAGCTAAAACGGGTGAATTAGCCGTGTGCTACCCATGGCCACAATCAGACACCCTTATCTCCCCGCTGTAAAAAAAAATAAAAATAAAAAACCTTCTTGTTGCTGGACACTGCTGCTTTTCTGTGGCTATTAACATCAATGCTGTCAACACATCCAGGAACATACTTCTATAAATAAAAAAATTCTATGCTTCAACAAACCTTAATCATGCAATAGGAGCTGCTTAACTTCCGCTTTGAATGTAAAGATGAAAAAATGTAAAGCACCACCTAAGCGCTCTTACAGTTTCTCTTCAAAGTCACGTTTATTTATTAGGCGTAATGTAAGTGTCCATGTACATATGACAACTCACACGTAGATGGTTAGATGTGTATAAATTAACTCAACTTGAACTTTGGGGGCGATTGCCCAGAAAAGGAACTGTGAGAACGACCAAAATCTTTTTTTAGATTGGAAGCGTCCCAACATGGCCAATAACTTCTGCGTCCGAACAAGTTCTAGTTACGTTCTATGGTTCCTGCTGTACCTAACCAGTGAACAGTCTAATATAATGTAGGTTCTCAGGTCAAGCGTTCGAGCAAAGACACAATCCGCATCACTGACCTCCGGCATGTTCTCCTTGTCGCATTGAGAGGTGAGGGAGGCGGTCATTTGGATTTGGGAGGGCTGTTGTCCGAATATTCCATAGCGGTGGGAATCTGGTTCCTGTCCCTTCAGAGTTGGACTGAAACCCTGGAGCTGGAGCTGAGGGGGGAGAGAGAGAGAGAGAGAAAGGATCCCAGTCAGCAGAGACTCAGCAACAAAACAAGCCATCCAGTGGCAGGAAACCCTGAACAATATTTGGAACTCATCAAGTATGAAAAACTGCACTTAAGACTAAAACTCCCGTTGCTGTCCCTTGTGTTTTAATAATAATCTCTTTACGTCAAAACCCTGTTGTGGAATGTTTGTGCTTTAAGGTTTCTCAAAAGCCAAATTAAGACAAGATGCAAAATTACATCATGATCCGCCCTGAACTTTAGCTTAAAAAAAGAAAAGTAACTCATTAAAATCGACTTACTGGCAAAGAGTTGTTTCTTCGAATTGGCATCCTCCTGTAATGATAGAAGGGAGAGGACGGCATTGTTGTCAATACAAACCAAATCAACAGGCAGCCGTTAAGTTAATGACTAGAAAGCAACTTACTCGTTGACAACTCTGCGCGACTGTTGAATGGCCTTTTCAAATCTGTAAGAAATATATAAATACAGATTCAGACAGTCTGTAGAACAACGCCTCATAGCCCACAAATAAGTTGAAATGGCTTGTTCAATAATCGTTACATTTCATTGATCAAATAATCATCGTCAAATGTTTAACCGTAACAAAAACGTTTTCATAAAAAACAAAGAAACTGAGAAGAAGGAGGCTGGAAGGACTTCCTAGGCAGTCCAAGAACATCTTGCAAGCCCTGTTCATAAACTACAAAGAATGTGAAGCTCTATTGAGAAAGCGAGAGGAACGGTTGGACTAGAGGAAGTTGGGTGAATGCATTGAGGCCAGAGATGGCCTTTGCATTGGAGTAATGCCCACCTGTATGCTAAATGAATGGAGAGATCAGTGTGAATGGGGGGAGAGAGAGAATAAGAAGGAGAGGAGAACGAGCGCAGAGATCAGCAAATCTACCATATGCCTGCTGGCGCCAATACCGCCAACCCCTTTTCTGCAAGAGCCCTTTGTTTGTCGTGGAGAGAGCGTGTCCCATTCAATGCAGACCAGGAGAAGGGAGGGCAGTTGTTCTCTGGGGTGCCCTCATTTCAATGGCCCCGACGCAGAAAAAACCCCAGCCCCTCTATTCCTATTGAAATAACATGCATAGGAAGAGTGTGCCCAAACCCAGAGGGGGTGGGCTATTAAAAGCCAAGCGCAGGCCATGCTCTCCCCCAACCTGGAAAACTCCTAGCAACCGAGCAGCTGTAAAGGGGTTGAATGAGGTATCAAGGACCAAATGCTGCCGTAAAGGAAGTCACACATCAGACAGCGGCAGCTGTCTGCTCTGCAGAGACTCACCCAACTCAGAATTCAGAAAAATGGGCCACCCAAGATTAGCAAACTGAGGATATGCTGACAAACTGGTCAAGATAACAAAGCAGACCGGCATGTTTTAGGGAAAAGTAAAGCCTGTTCTTTAACTTTTCACGTCATAACTTGAAGAAAGTTCAGCTCGCGTGCTCAGCTAATCTTCTTAGTAAAAGAAAAAAAAAGAGTTAAGCAGTCATCTTAGCGCCAACGGTAGAAACAATAATCTTACAGATGACACACGGCGCTTGGTTAAGCTAAACCCAAGCGCAGGGTGGAGGTGGGGGGGTGGTGTTGGGCCTAGCAGAGGGGCACAGCTCACAGGCTGATTGATTAGAACAGACATGACGAGGACAGTCCAACTTACGTGTCCTCCATTTCAACAGCATCCATAGGGCTGGGGGGGTCCATACCGAGGCCTGAAGGAAGAAATTTGTGTCCCAGATCAATATACGCATCAGCTGGTCAACTAGCACCAACAACAGAAATGTGGCTAAAGATTTTGCATTCTCAACCAGTTTAGCGGCAACGTTAACAGTAAATTTGGAATCGATTTTACCCTACATAGACAAGCTACATTTGTAAAAAGATGTCATGTGTGAGTGTAACCGCATAATCAGGCTGCTAGCAACAATTATTTACATTTAGTAATGTACCAATTGTGAAAAATCACAATGTTTTAAATGCTTAAGGTGATCCATTGCTTTTTTTGTACAACAAAACACTATTGTATAAGACATAAAAGTCTGGCTTTTTTGCTTGGAAAATTAATAGTTGCAAATAACTTAGTACAGACACTTGCAACTAGTCTGTTAATATTTCAAGCAAATAAGCCAGACGTTTCTGTTTTATAACGGTACTTACAACCATTGATAAGAATTACATGACCACATCTGAAGGACATGACTATGAAATGAGATGCAATGAACGCATTAGGCCCTCAGGCATCAATTCTAACAGCATCAATTAGCACAGACAATGGCTTTTCGGGGGGGGGGGGGGGGG